>NC_068362.1:97931084-98193913 GCF_020536995.1 Dreissena polymorpha | reverse complement strand
TTTCTTATTGCTTTTGGAAATATCTTATATATAATGTTATAATGTTCGCATGTATCTCCAATTTATTTCTACACACCGTTCAATACATTGAGCTGTACACTATAAATGTAGGGACTAAAATATGATAATAACATTTCTCATCTCTTCTTCTTCTTGTCAATCACTCAAATGGAAACACTGGCCCCTGTGGTACACATTCTTTTTGATCAGCATGTTTTGTCTGCCAAACTGAAAAAATAATAATCACAAATAAACATTTTAAAGAGAAGTGTATGCCCCAACACTAATCTTTAGTTTCAAACAATTGTTATGTCCAAACAAATTAAACTAAAATACCAAAGTGTGGCAAATTCAAATGCTTTTTACTTTGAGCTAATAGAGAGAGTTATACAGACAACAAGACATTTGCACATGGGTGAATACTTGTGTTATTTGGATAAGGCATTACCATGATATAGTCTGAGCGTATAGGACGCAATGCATGCCTCTCCAACCGCTCAACTATTGGGACTGCTAGATGATGATTTCAGCTGAGGAGCTAAACAAAAATGAGCAAGTGCCATAGTTTTCTGCAAAATTTGGGCTGCATACATAATTTATTCCTTTAAGATGCCATGTTTTCCAATGTTGACTAGAAATGGCGCGGCAGAGACCGACGCACATCCCCACGCCGCATGTTTGACCCAGGGGCGCCCCAGGGTTGGTAATGGGGCCATGCATAGTTGACCGTATTGTCATAAGAGAAGTTCAGTATCAATTAGAAGTGAATCGGTGTAGAAATGAAGAATTATAGTAAAGTAAAAGGCAATTTTGGGTGGTCGTGGCCTATGTGGAGGGGCACCCCCCCAGGGTTGGTAATGGGGGCCATACATAGTTGAGATTGACCGTATTGTCATAAAGGGGGTTCAGTATTATTTGAAGTAAATGGGTGAAGAACTTTTAAAGTTATCGAAGGATCCAGAAAAGTGTCAGACTGACAGACACGAGCGCAAACCGTAAGTCCCTCTCCTTTTCAAGGGTAGGAAAACTAACAAGTTTTGATAATAATGTAAAATAATGGTCAAAAACAAGAAACTGATTGAAATACAAAGTTAGGAGGTCGCCCAAAGGGTGTTCTCATTATGTTATATGCACAAACAGGGATTTCAGATATTAAAGGGATCAGGACCATGGATAATTAATAAACCCTCATGTCAATTTCATGTGAATTGCCAGCATTTAATTCTTACGTTCACCTACCATTACTAACATCAAGAGTGTCTTGGTTTGGGTAAAGCTTTCGTATATTGTTTGGAGGCATAGTGTAATAGCTGTGATATTTTAGGAATAATGAACCTAACACAAAACTGAAGCAAATCTGCACCTTTCTAGGTATATTTTGACCTTTGACCTTGAAGGATGACCTTGACCTTTCACCCACTCAAAATGTGCAGCTTCCATGAGAAACACATGCATGCCAAATATGAAGTTGCTTTCTTCAATATTGCAAAAGTTATGGCAAAATATTTAAGTTGGAGCAACAAACCAACAGACAGACCAACAGACAGGGCGAAAACAATATGTCCCCCCACTATAGTTCATTCCAACGCTCACGGACACTGGAACCCCCGGGGAGAGTAGGAAAGCTTCCACTATAAATATATATTTCATATATAATAGTCGACTAAAAACCCTATTTTACTATGATTCAAGGGCCATAACTCAGGGGGTGTCTGGGTCTATTTGGCCCATTATCTAACTTGACTTAGATGTTATTGCCTGTACACATTTTCATGAAGTTTGGTGAAGATCTGATGACAATTGCTTGACTTATTGAACGGAAAATAATCCGGACGGACTGACAGACGGACTTACTAACTTACAGACGGACGGATGGACTAACAAACTAAAGGACGGAGCGATTGTTAATATGCCCTCAAAATCACTGGTTCGGGGGGCATAAAAACGACATTGTATAAAATGTATTGTATTTCTTAAACTGTATGAACGTTATATCATACATGCCATACGTCCCGGATTTTCCGGGACAGTCCCGGAAATGAAAAACTTGTCCCGCTGTCCCGGAAATCTGTCAAATGTCCCCGAATTTACAAAATCCATATATACATGTACCTTATCTTAGGCTTAACTGCACCTCAATCTGTGTAATATATGCAGCGTCTCCATGACAAATGCCTACCCGAATAGGCAGACCTACGCTACATGTCAAAATCGATCAATTACAAGGGGTCCTGTTATCATATTGATTGTCTCACGTTCGCTGTCAAACCGAAAGGCGGCATTGTTTTGGTTGTTAATTGACTTATATCTACATCGAAACAGAGTGCAACTAATGTGTGACTGTACGGATTTTAAGTTGACGATCTACCGGTACTGTTTTGTTGTGATTGTTTTATGTGATTGGTTGTAATGTATTGTGAATTGATTTGAGTTGACAATCTAACGGTACTGTATTGTTGTATTTTTTATTATATAAATGTGATAAATGAAAAAAGGCGTATTCAACAACTACGCGTTACACACCGGTCTTAATAACAATAACGCAGTGACGTCACCATCTATGTTTAGATAACGATTACAACTGAAAACACATGGCCTGTATCTAGTAAAGGAACTAGTAATGTTTAATTTGACGTAATAGATCAAGTATATTCGGATAGGCTTTCGAACTTTTGCAATTAACGATGCGAAACAAAACAAAACGTACCAAAAATGCATATGTCTATAAATATCGCTACATTTTAGACATGTCCCGGAAAATCGGCAAAAGTCCCGGTCATGTATGGGTTATAATGTTATTTCCATTTAACATTATCATTACATGATCTCATGCTACATTGGAAGTCCTCTGAACTGTTTATATACAGACAGATCAATCCCTAGTTTTATCTTCCAGGGATCATAAGATGTCTTGAAATCAATTATGAACTGTTCCAATCATTTAAAATACTGTATGAAATAAATGACAAAGTTATGGCCCAGACAAACTTCAGGTTTAAAACACAATAAGTGACCCCATGACCTAGTTTCTGACCGGGCATGATCCATATTCAAACTTGACCTATACATCATCTAGATACAATTTGGTGACCAAGTTTGGGTGAAGATCTGATGAAATTTCGGGACAGGACTGACGGACCGACAAAGTGGTTCCTATATAGCCCCCATTACCAAAAAGATAGTATTACCAGCAGTTGGTTTCAATGGAAATGTTCTTACCAGACAAGAGGTGTGATGGCAAATTGTTGTGAGGGGAAACTGGAAAATATCTGAAACAAAAATAAAGTCTTATATAATTTGAAGCGCTATATTGTTAAGTCAAATTTTAATATTTGATAATCATAATACTGCTAGCTGTCTGATTACAGAGTCTTCACAACATAATGCGTTAACAGTTTTCCTGCAATAAGCAAACAGGACAAAATCAACAACACGAGTATTTATAATATATTCAGAGACAAAGATGATCCATCCATGTCTTTGGAAATAAACAAAGGGCATTTAACAATTATTTTGGCCTCATTTTAGCCATGTTGATAAATATAATGGGTCATACTGCTTGGTGCGTTACAAGTGAAACACCATCAAAACCAGTGCTCCAGCTTGGCATGAATGGAAGGGGCGCAGCACCCTGCCATTCAAAGATTCCAACCTGTCAACCTTGGACACCCTTCATGCCCTTTGATGAAAATGCCGAGTTGGGAATAGGGAGTTACAGTTGTAAGATCGTACGCGAATATCATTTGCCATTTAAAAGGAATCATGATGTTCAAACTTAACCTTTGACCTAGAAGTTGGCAAAGGGTTTGTTTTTATTTGGTCGCATTTTAGAATTTACAGAGCATATTTTGCAAATCAGTGTGTGCTTAGAAGCCTTAGCTACGGAAAGAACCGCAACTCAATTTGCTTAGAACGATCACCACTGCCTGTCTGCAACAGATGACAAATGATTCTGCTCTAGCAGTGAGTGTATATACCAGCTTGTAAGACGACATTGGCCAGACTAGTGTTTATCATTAAAGTCTGTACGTATTTGTTCCATTTTTGACCTCATCCAAGATATCATTGGGACAAATGTTCGGACAAAGTTTCATGATGATCAGACAATAAATGTGGCCTCTAGAGTGTTAACAAGGTTTTACTATATAGCCATAAAAGAAAAAATGCAGAGCCCACTGGCAGCCATGTTTTTCAACCAATCAGCATCATGTTTGAACTCGTCCAAGATATTATTGGGATGAATCTTCTGACCATTTTTCATGAACATCAGAAATAAAAGTGGGCCTCTAAAGTGTTAACAAGACTTTACTATAGCCATATAATGAAAAAAATGCCCCGCCCCCTGGAAGTCGTGTTTTCCAAGCAAATGTACCCATTTTCAAACTCTTTCAAGATATCATTGAGACCAATCTTCTGACCAAATTTCATGAAGCTTGACAATAAATGTGGCCTCTAAAGTGTTAACAAGGTTTTACTAAAGCCCTATAAGGAAAAAATGCCCCGCCCCCTGGTGGCCATGTTTTTATAGCAACCATACCCATTTTCGAACTCTTTCAAGACATCATTGGGACAAATCTTCTGACCAAGTTTCATAAAGATCAGACAATAAATGTGGCCTCTAGAATGTTAACAAGGTTTTACTATAGCCATAGAAGGAAAAATGCTCTGCCCCCTGGCAGCCATGTTTTTCAACCAATCAGCATCATTTTTAAAAACTCGTCCAAGATATTATTGGGATGAATCTTCTGACCATGTTTCATGAAGATCCGACAATAAATGTGGCCTCTAGGGTGTTAACAAGATTTTACTATAGCCATTTATAGCCATATTAGGAAAAATGCCCTGCCCCTTGGCAGCCATGTTTTTCAAGCAAACATAACCATTTTCAAACTCATCCAAGATATCATTGAGACCAATCTTCTGACCAAATTTCACGAAGATTGGACAATGCGGCCTCTAGAGTGTTCACACGGTTTTACTAAAGCCATATATAACCATATATGGACCATATATAAATGACCATATAATGAAAAAATGCCCCGCCCCCTGGTGGCCATGTTTTTAAAGCAACCAAAACCATTTTCAAACTCATCCAAGATATCATTGGAAAAATGTTCTGACCAAGTTTCATGAAAATCTGACAATAAATGTGGCCTCTAGAGTGATAACAAGGTTTACTATAGCCATATAAGGAAAATGCCCCACCTCATAAATGCCATGTTTTTCAACCAACCGGCGTCATTTTAAAACTTGTCAAAGATATTATTGGGTTGAATCTTAAGTAATATGCATATAATAATGGAAAAAGGGCCATTATTCTTACAAAATGCTTGATACAGTTGTCTGCTCTTCTTTATAGATTGGGGTCATGTTGGTAAATAAGTTTGCAAAATATGAAAGCAATATGTCAAGGGACGTTAAAAATATTTTAGGTGGTACGCCAACTTTAACATAGATTTATCAATAATATGAATATTCAAAATGGTAAAGGAGCCATAATTATTACAAAATGCTTGATAGAGTTGTCTGCTCTTGTTTATAGGTTGGGGTCATGTTGGTAAAGAAAAATGCAAAATATAAAAGCAATATGTCAAGGGACATTGAAAATATTTGGGGTAGTAAAACAAACTTAAACATTTGCTGCATTTTCTAAGTGGAATAGGGGCCATAATCAGTTTTCGAAATTAGCACACGCCCGATCGCCCGTGGCGAGTAAAATTACTGCCGGGCACATACAAAATTCAAGTTTGTGGCCCGCCGGGCATGTAAATTATTGAAGCCAATTGACAGTTTATAAAAAAAAAATCGTAAGCGGTTCTTGATATTTGCAGATCTCTTGATCAATTTTGCGAACAAACACCTTTCCGTAAGTTGTAAAACAATGAAATTCGATTGGTTTAACAACACGCACCTGCTTGCACACGTCATCGTTATTGTTTTTTGACCGATGCAGTTCGGTCACATTCCGTTCTTATCGACGGTTTCTCTAGACATTAATCGAGGAAGATACTTTTTGAATCAATCAAGTAATACACTTCCGTTTTTGTCAATGTAAACAAATGTCATTGTCGACATAGAGGCAGTATCTTAGGTATGTTGATGGGGCTAAGCCCGATAAAGCACTTCCAAAATAGAAAATTGACAATGATTTAGAGAAAAAGGAAGCCAAGAAATGGTATGAGGACACCAGAGAACGCTCTTTTCAAGAGCACTGGTGTAACGATCGACCGTCTTAATTCTAGTGATTGATTAGATGTAATTGTATTCACTACTATTGAAACAAATGTTCTGCTTTACTATGTGTAGCATGTAAGTGTTAAAATGTTGTGATTTGTTATAATTTTGGTTAAAAAAGTTTGGGCATGTAAAAAATATGTTGGGCATGTACAAATTCTTAAGTAACTGGCCCGACTGGCATGTAACTTTTCAAAGCTAATTTCGAAGACTGCATAATTATTACAAAATGCTTGATAGAGTTGTCTGCTCTTGTTTATAGGTTGGGGTCATGTTTGTTAAGAAGTATGCAAAATATGAAAGAAATATGCCAAGGGACATTGAAAATATTTGGGGTAGTACGCAAACTTTTAACATTTGCATGCTCACACTAACGCCAATGCTAAGGCTAACGCAAACGCCGGGTGAGTAGAATTGCTCCACTATATAGTCTAGATTTCATATATAATAGTCGAGCTAAAAAGGGTCTTTCTGTAAATCTTTAAGAGAACAAATTAAAAACTCAACAGGCCTTTTTTATTATTAAATATGCTTGTTTCCATATATAATTTAAGGCCCTAAAATCATTCAGGATATAACTTTGAACATTTTTTACAGAAATAAAATGATCTTAAAGTTCTCTGCAATGCAAAGTAATTTTTACACACTAGATATTTAAAAAAAAAAAATTGTTAACTTGTCCATGCTATTCGGGCCGGCTGTGCTCTGCCTATGGAAAATCTTGATTATATATATATTATATATATATACCTGTTGTGACCCTTGAGATCCTTATGAAATGTTCATAATTCACTAATAACTGTATGTAAAAACAAGAGCACCGCCTTGCGGGTGCAGACCGCTCATCTATTTTCTTTTTTAAAGGTGAAGGGACTCTCATTTTCAATCACAAAGGAGGGAGGGGTGGAGTGAAGAGCGGTGCATTGTGTGGGGGTGTGGACATTTATTTTTTCTTCCAAAAATGCGAAAAAAAGGAGAAAAAAAATCGGGGGGGGGGGGGGGGTGGTGGGGGGGGGGGGGGGATTCTTGGGGTGCGATGGTTGGACGGTATTTCAAACATAAATAATAAAAATAAATATTTGTGTTTTTTAACCGTTTCATAAAAAAAAAAATGGGGGGGGGTGAGGGGGGGGTATAGTGTGAGGGTGTGGGTGGTAATTTGTGAGATGATCTTAAAAAAAAAAAAAATAATAATAAGGGGGGGGGGATTAGGGTGGGGGGAGGGGGGGTGGGGGGGGGGGATTCTTGGGTGCGATGGTTGGACGGTATTTCAAACATAAAATAATCAAAATAAATAGTTTTTGTTTTTTAACCGTTTAAAAAAAAATTGGGGAGGGGGGTGGTGGGGGTATAGTGTGAGGGTGTGGTGGTCATTTGTGAGATGATCTTAAAAAAAAAAAAAAATAATAAGGGGTGGGGGTTGGGGGGGGGGGGGCACGGGCGATGGTTTGGGTGGAGTCTATTGTGGTATGTCAGGTAAGAGTAGTTTCAATCTATCAATCAAATCTAATCATAAATAAAGAAGTTATGGCAATTTTAGAGAAATTTAATAATTTGACCTTGAGAGTCAAGGTCATTCAAAGGTCAAGGTAAAATTCAACTTGCCAGGTACAGTAACCTCATGATAGCATGAAAGTATTTGAAGTTTGAAAGCAATAGCCTTGATACTTAAGAAGTAAAGTGGATCGAAACACAAAATTTAACCATATATTCAAAGTTACTAAGTAAAAAGGGCCATAATTCCATAAAAATGACATCCAGTTATGCAACTTGTCCTTTTACTGTACCCTTATGATAGTTTGCGAGTGTTCCAAGTATGAAAGCAATATCTATGATACTTTAGGGGTAAAGTGGACCAAAACACAAAACTTAACCAAACTTTCAATTTTCTAAGTATAAAGGGCCCATAATTCCGTCCAAATGCCAGTCAGAGTTACATAACTTTGCCTGCACAGTCCCCTTACGGTAGTTAGTAAGTGCTGCAAGTATGAAAGCAATAGCTTTGATACTTAAGGAATAAAATGGACCTTAACACAAAACTTAACCAAAATTTTCAATTTTCTAAGTATAAAAAGGGCACATAATTCAGTCAAAATGCACGCCAGAGTTATCTAACTTTGCCTGCCCAGTCCCCTCATGATAGTAAGTAAGTGTACCAAGTTTGAATGCAATAGCATTGATACTTTCTGAGAAAAGTGGACCTAAACACAAAACTTAACCGGACACCGACGCCGACGCCAAGGTGATGACAATAGCTCATAATTTTTTTCAAAAAATAGATGAGCTAAAAATAGTATTACCAGATAATCGGGTTCAAAAGTTATTTCTTTCAAGACAGGATGGTTGGTGGGAAATGTCTTCCGACGAAACTGAAAAACATCTAAAACAAAAATAAAGTGACTTCTTGTATAATTTGAAGCACTATTCATTTTAATACAATTTTGTTTTGACAGCCATAGTTCTGCTGAGCCTAAAAATTAAAAGTAGGTCAACAAAACACAAAATGAAATCCAATGATTGCATCACCAAATCTTCTACATATCCAATTAATAAAATTAATGTTTATATATAGACGGTTTTGATACATGGCACAACATCAGGGGTGTCAAATGTCCCAAATTTGAAATCCTAATGATAAAGTCTGGAGTCTGAGCCTGTAGGTCCCTTACAGGTAGAGCCCCCCAAACTGAAAGCCATAGTTCATTGTTCTTTTTATAGTCTTAGTTGCTATTTCTGGTGAGTAAAATGCAAACTATTATAAGCCAGACCACCAGTAACACTCGATGTGTAATTGTCATTTTATATAAATGTTATAAAGAACATCGATAACAAGGGCTGTTTGTAAAACATGCATGCCCCCCATATGGGCTGTCCGTTGTAGTGGCAGCCATTATGTGAATACGTTTTTTGTCACTGTGACCTTGACCTTTGACCTAGTGACCTGAAAATCAATATGGGTCATCTGCATGTCATGATAAATGTACCCATGAAGTTTCATGATCCTAGGCGTAAGCGTTCTTGAGTTATCATCGGAAACCATTTAACTATTTCGGGTCACCGTGAATTTGACCTTTGACATAGTTACCTCAAAATTAATACGGGTCATCTGCGAGTCATGATCAATCTACCTATGAAGTTTCATGATCCTAGGCGTATGCGTTTTTGAGTTATCAACCGGACCCCATTCTATTATTTCGGGTCACCGTGACCTTGACCTAGTGACCTCAAAATCAATAGGGGTCGTCTGCAAGTCATGATCAATCTACCTATGAAGTTTCATGATCCTTGGCATATGCGTTCTTGAGTTATCATCCAGAAACCATTTTACTATTTCGGGTCCCCATGACCTAGAGCTTTGACCTAGTGACCTCTAAATGAATAGGGATCATCTGCGAGTCATGATCTATCTTCCTATGAAGTTTCATGATCCTAGGCCTAAGCGTTCTTGAGTTATCATCCGGAAACCACCTGGTGGACGGACCGACAGACCGACCAACCCACATGTGCAAAGCAATATACCCCCCTCTTCTTCGAAGTGGGGCATAATAAATGTTAATCCACTAACCATACAGTAAAACAACTGTCCAAAAATATATCCAGATATGTCTTTTGCAAATGAAATAATATATGCACTTAGTTTGACAGCAGAAAATGGAAATTAAATGATGGGGACATATGCTACATTTTGTAGTATGTAAGATTTCTGGAAAGTAGCCAAGAGGTTAGGTCAGTTACCTTTTATGTCCTTGTCAGCGGATAACCAATCAGAAAATAGTAAAACAAGGGACAAAATTGTCATAAAACCAGGTTTTCAATGTAGAAAAAAGTCTGATAGAGGGAGACAACTCAAACTGAACTGTTTATAATTAACCCCCTTTGTTTCAAAATAAATATATTTTTAGTTGTGGCGACCTTGACCTTGGAGATATTGACGTAATTCTAAAGTGCGATACAACGTCCCACGATGGTGAACAAATATGCCAAATCATTTTTAAGTCTCACAATGAATGACATAGTTTTGGCCCGGACAAGCTCTTTTATGGCCATTTTTGACCTTTGAACTCAAAGTGTGACCTTGATCTTGGATATATTGACGGTATTCTTTTGAGCGACACACCGTCTAATGATGGTGAACAAATGTGCCAAATGATTTTAAATTCTCACCAAGAACCACAACGTTATGGCACGGACAAGCTTGTTCCGTCCGCCCGCCAGCCGGCATTTGCCAAATTGAATAACCCGTTTTTTTCTTTGGAAAACCTTGTTAAAAAGACCAGGAAAAATCCATACTAAGCGCACATGCCCGGCATGCCAATGAAGCAATTACAATATTTGTTCACACCCCCTTAAAACAAATCATCAGATTTACACTGATCTAAAATTCAATCCTGAATAGCTCAAATCGGGATTTCCAAATAATCCGGACAATTAACACCCTTGCAACATGCATGGGTTGCTAAGTTACTAAATGTCCTACATATAACAAATTCAGAATTTGTGTTCCATCCCACTCACATAAATAGCAATTGCAAGATGTCCATTACAAACCTGTTTGTTATCATTCTGACCTTTTTGTACTTCTATAGTTTTTCAAATTTTAATGTGATTAAAGTGCAAACACCTGATTATAGAAGGTATACCTAAGATCATATTGCTTGCCATGAGTAATAATCCAACAGATTGGCTTTGTTTGTATGCCAATAGATAGAGCTTGCACATTCTTTTTCAATATGTGGTTATGGACAACTGTAAACATTACTTCATGTATTTTAAGGAGCCTTTGCATGTTTTGGTAAATTGACAAAATAAAACAAGAGCAGCTGTCACCATAGGATGACTTATGCCCCCTATAAATGCTTGATAGAAGTTATGAGCTTTTTTCGAAACCTAAACACAGATTTCGAAACCTAAACGCGGACCCTAAGTTCAAGGTCACAGGGGTCAAAATTTGTGTGCGTATGGAAAGGCCTTGTCCATATACACATGCATACCAAATATGAAGGTCATATCACAAGGGACATAGAAGTTATGAGCATTTTTCAATATCTAAACGCAGATTTCGAAACCTAAACGCGGACCCTAACTTCAAGGTCAAGGTCACAGGGGTAAAATTTTTTGTGCGTATGGAAAGGCCTTGTTCATATACACATGCATACCAAATATGAAGGTTATATCTCAAAACATAGAAGTTATGAGCATTTTTCAATATCTAAACGCAGATTTCGAAACCTAAACGCGGACCCTAACTTCAAGGTCAAGGTCACAGGGGTAAAATTTTTGTGCGTATGGAAAGGCCTTGTCCATATACACATGCATACCAAATATGAAGGTTATATCTCAAGGGACATAGAAGTTATGAGCATTTTTCAAAACCTAAACGCAGATTTTGAAACCTAAACACGGACCTTAAGTTCAAGGTAACAGGGGTAAAAATTTGTGTTCGTATGGAAAGGCCTTGTCCATATGCACATGCATACCAAATATGAAGGTTATATCTCAAGGGAAATAGAAGTTATGAGCATTTTTCGAAACCTAAACGCAAAGTGTGACAGAAATACGGACCAACAGACGGACAGTCTGATAACTATATGCCCCCTTTTCTTTGAAAGGGGGCATAAAAATTGTTTCAGACTTGCACATTTTTGTTGCAGTTATGATATTTGTGAGAAAACAGTTATACTTAACATTAACAACCTGAAATTGATAAATCGTTGCAAAGCAAAACAATTGAATAATTTGGAGTTCTGTTGTCGTTTTTAGTGACACTACGAGCTTTGCTTATAGAAACTAAAAGTATAAAATATTGTATGAGCATGGATGGCCGTCTTAGCGTTAGACTTTTACTCCAGAGGTCAGTGGTTCGAGCCCAGATGAGGATTACTTTTTCTTTTAATTTGTTCTTGTTTTTTAATTGAGCTTTTTAGATTTAATGTTTATATTTATAAATATAACGCATTTAATGACAAACTTCAATACATGCCATAATCTGTTATAAGGTCCATTAAATACCAAGATGAGTATCAAGGAACCTGAGTGAAACATTTTATCTTATTTCGGATATATACAGGACTGCTTATTGGAAACAAAAAGTTTGCTCGATTCTTGAATGACTTACAAAAATGTTAATCAAATCAAGTAGGTTCGTTTATTCTTCGTCTGTTGTCCCATCTCGCCAACAGTCAACCAGCTCCCTCCAGGCTTGTCAGTTCCAGGCGAGTCTCTCTAGCTGCCCCCATTTTGGCCCATCTGCTTAGAATCTGCATCCAGGTCACGGCGCCAGGTGTTACTGTATTTGAAATAAAGTAGGTTGGATGCCATTAAATGTGACTTTAAACACCATAATGAGAGACAAAATAACAGGTCTATTTCCCTTCAATTAATAACAAGCAAATTCATTGAATTGATATCCCCCGCTAATTAGCTTCTGGACACAAAAGTGTTATATTTGACACTCAGGTAAAAAAGCATTTTTTTAGGTTCGAAGGGCCATAACTCTGTTATTAACAGATAGTGTACAATGCCATTTGGCATGCATCATCCTCTTATCTATACATATACTCATACCAAGTTTCGATGAAATCCACCAAAGCACTTCCAAGGTATGGCTCCCAACACAAAAGTGCCGGATGGACGGAAAGACAGGCGGACAAGGCCAAAACAATATCCCTCCGCCTATTGCAGGGTGATAATAACATGAATGTAAATTAAAGCCAGCACATATATGAATTAACTGCCTAGATGGGTGTATTAAATATAATTTAGGGCTGTACAATACTTACTGATATGTGAGCATATATTTACTTTTAGTAAATATAAATAAATGTAACAGTAATACTTACACACTTGTGACTGTGAGTAGCAATAACCACGCACCTGCTATGCAAATTATTGCGCAATCGGTGTTCAGGCAAAAAGTTGACCGAAAAATGTGGGGTGTTTTTAACGCTTCACTACGAGCATGAAAGAAGTAATCCAAATGAAAAATTTGCATATGTGGGAGGAGATATGTCCAAATAAGCAGTATCTGACCTTGCCATGACCGGAAAATAAAAAATCATTGCTCAAAAGTGAAAGTAAAAAATTCGAAGGCCAATATTTTGCAGAAAGAAGGCAGATTCACTTGAAATTTAGCTTTTAATAAATCAATTATTGTGTTTTTTAATAAATTCTAACCATTTGAATCAGGTATATGCGCGTGAAATAATATATATTTATTTATTTCCAACACCACTATTCCTGTGCAGTAGAGTTACTCCCCTTTACGCGGAATTATTACATTGTTGTTACGGTGAATTCGGGAGCGATCTTTTGAGCAGTTTTACGGATATCGGTACGATAAACACAGTATTTGTTTGGCAGGAAGAGAAATCGTCTCATTTGGTATCGATGCAGGTATGAATTCACTTAAATCACCTAAATTATTGTGTTAATTATGTCAAAGAAAATCTGTTCCAGATCGTACCCGCGCCATGTCGTACCGGACTTGTCTTCATTTGTAACAAATGTAAAATGTAACTTCTGTGATTGATCATAATCATAAACTTAAAAGCTAAGGTACGTTATTAGTTTTAAGTTGATTATACATTTAGGGAGCATTATAATTCGCACACCATCTCATTATTAGTTTTGTTAACGTGTTAAAACTGCTATAATTAATTTCAGTTATTTCATTTACATGATTAATATACAAAAAATAAATGGATATTATTATATATAAAGGTTAGGTTCTAGAATTAACCTTTGCAAAATTGAGGATGCAATGCTAAGACTCGGTTATTATGTGTCGCAGGTTTTGTGCATACCGGTATTGAAATTCTATTTTATTTACTTGTTATTTTATAGAGAACATGACTGACAAAGATCTATTGGACAGTGATTATGATGGGATTTCACAAATACATGAGCACAGTTACATTGTGGTAAGTAACATTTTAAGCAGTTGCATGTTGAAGACATTGAATTTGATGGTTAACAATTATATCCTGAATTAAAACTTAATTATTTAATAATACAGAATATACACATGCCCCTACTGTAAGAAATAATATTATTGTTGGAAATGTACTTTGTAAGTATGATGACAAAAATATGAACGTGTCTGTTCATTTGCATAGATATCGGACTCTGACGAGACACAACCACCTTCACCTTTTGGTTGACAGGAATATTCCAGTGAAAGATCAGTTGTTCAACAGCCTTTTTGACAAACAGTATGTGTGGCTGCATCTTATTATTAATTTTAATATTACTATTAAAATTAAATTGGAAATTACTTCAGTTGGCAAAGGAATTCCAGTTATTTCATCATATGGCGCTACATTAAAAAGATGACTTAAATGGATGAAATATTAAATGCCCTTACAATTGGCTAATTTTGATCTCAGCATGATTTTTTAGCAAACTTTGAAAAAAGAAACATTGAATCAGTAAAAGCTTGTAGAAAACATTTGCGGTTAAATGTTCTGTTCTTTCAGTTTGTCAGTATCACTTAATTAATATTTGCATGCAGTGCACTATTATATTTCAGCATCTTTGGAGTTCCTTTCATGAAGAAAACAAGCTCTTAATTAATGTATCGACAATGATTTACTAAATCCAAGAAGTTGTTTAAAGATATTGAGCTGTTACATACATTCGCCTATTATGAGTTCGAAACTTCTTACAGTAATTATTATAATATTTTTTTAATTATTTTATTATATGTTTATCTTTTTTTGAATAGGTGTGTGTTAAACTATTCTAACAAATAGTGTTTCTGTTTCATCTTACAAAAGTATATAAGATTTAATTTAGCAATGCATTGTCGATCTTTTAGAATTCCTGGTGCTGCCATTCCTAATCAACCGACATATCAGAATTTTGGATAAGAATTCAGATTACTGGCTGCATATTCAACCGTAAGTGCTTTTCCTGTTCAATTTAACTGCTAATTCATAAATAAAACTTTGTTTAAGAGAAATAATATTACTTAGAAAATGTTCTTAAATACCAGGTTGTATCACATTTGTATTGGGTGGGTGGGGCAGTTGTACATGTTTTGGATAATGTTTTTTTTTTAAATACTAACCAAATAAGTTTTTGTTTTTTGAACATTTATTCTTGTTTTGTTGTACATTATTTCAACTGTGATATTGAATCACATGCACATTTGCAATTTAGAAAAATCAACTTTGTATTGTCTATTTCAGGAATTTTTGGGTCCTGGGTTGGTGGGGGGTAACGTGTTTCAGACCAGAATCCTGCCGGACCATCCAATTGCAAGGACATCTAACATAGCTGAAATGTATCTGTAATGAATTATTAAAAGTTTGGATAAAAAATGTGTTCTTAAATCATTATTTTAAACAAATTATACACCCAGGTTGACTATTTTGAAAAAATGAAAAATGACAATTTTTACACATGGGATTTTTCAATGTTTCCACATTCACTAACATTACTTTAGACAATGTAAGATAGACAAACCATACATATTTGGAAATGGTTTACTAATATCTATCAGAAAATGTATAATTTTACTGGGTTTATGTCAATTTTCAAAATCAGTGGTTATTGCTACTGTGAGTTTATACATGTAACTAAACCTCCTTTATAATTTTATAACAGTGTTTTATTCCTGCCATAGTATTAAGAAGTCACTTGCTCAATAACACATTTAAGCATGAGCTGTTTTTTTTAATCTGCATACATAAGAAAACATCGAAAAAAAACACAAGAGGAGCATGTATCCGAAAGTAAATTACGTCCGAAATCGGGCAAGTTAAGCATGCGCGAAATTCACAAAAACATCGATTAAATATGGTTTAAACAGAATCATATGTAAAACTTGAATGATAAATTAAACATTATCCAACAAAAGCATGCAGCTATAACCAAAAAACAACAGCAAAAATCAGCAATATAGCGATGTTGTTGAATAACTCAGCGAAGGCTAGCAAGAAGAGAATTTTCCAGGTCGTGTCAGTTTTGGAAGGAAAACTATTTGGCAAAAAAATATGGAAATACAACGCCTTTGCAGCAACATTTACGACAATGATTTTTTCCTTCTATTTTCATTGGATTTTAAAAGTATTAAATAAAATTTGTTACTTTGATAATGATAAGTAGTTATATCTCTATTTATAGTGAAAATATTGTGAATAAACATATTAAATTTGGAATACAGATTTATAGTGCTGATTGTGCACTACGTGAGCGAGGTGTTTATTTTGCGGATCGGCTAGTATGAATTACGAGTGTTATAAAGCCCTATTTGTCTGCTTGAACAAATTTGATGCTTTAGATGCACACTTGCACATCATGTGGAGTTCTGCAAACATCATTAGATACAGACAGGCACACTATTAGGAGTTCAGAATACAGATTTATAGTGAAGATCCTGTATCTTCTATTTACCAGCGTCTCTGCGTCTCTTCGCAAGTTTTTATACGGGTGTTATAGCGTTGGTGAAGTAATGGGCGCCTATAAATCTTTATCCAGATAACGTTCGCATCGTGCTTATAATGTACGTTAAATTCGGGTTTATAAATTATTGGTCCCTAATGATCTGTGCTCAGTTTACATGACATGCGCTTATATACGCCCGTTATCCCATAGTTGAACCCTATAAATATATGCGTCCAAAAATTGAGTGAGATTGGGATATGCATGGGATAACTCATTGACTTCTATCTATGGACTATCTGCGCGAATACGAGTGTAATAGCGTTTGGGAACTAATGAGCGCCGATTATTCTGCGTCCAGACAACGTTTTTTTTATATCCTGCGTAAACGGTTATATTCGTGTTTAAAAATGATGGTTTAACGGTAATCTGGGCCCAGTAACATTTACATACGGTCGTACGTGCATTATAGAGCATTTAGAGCCCTATCAACCTGAGTCGAGAGTCAACACATTAAGCATAGGCGGCTCCAATGGAGGGGAGCGGACGCGGCGTACGCCCCCCCCCCCCAAAATCTTCAAAGTAAAGTCAAATCATTTGATGTTTCACACTGAGCTAGATCTAAATCACCTATGTAAACTCATTTTTATCTTCTTCTTCGTACTCAAAATTGCCCACTAATCACAGACAATCGCTAAAATGTTTTAACTTTATACTCTGTGTCGCCCGGCGTATAAACTATGCATATTTTTGGCATTATATTTTTGTGTTTTATTTTTTATATTTTTTGTACCATTGTATAATTAATACCCCCACCCCCTCCAAAAAAGCATCCAGACAACGTCCACTTCGTGCTTATACGGTACAATTCGGGTGAAACCAGGGATGGATGCCCATTTATCTGCGCCCAGTTAACGTTCACATGCGAATATATGGTCTTAATTGCATTATAGTGTAATAAAAACCAATAAATCTGCATCGTATGGCCTAATAAAACCCAATCAATCAGCATCGAGTGAATAAATTGAGTTTCTTTATACGGTATCAATTGCATGAAGAAACTGATCCACTTCTGTTTATCTGTGTCCATAGAATATGCACATGTTATTTTACGGATTTAATAGCGTTGAGGAACACATGAACCCATATTGGTATACGTCTAGGCAACGATCACATCGTGCTTATACATCGGGTTTTATAAATGAAGGACAAACAAACAATCTCATGTGCTTATCCCTTTACCTCTCACAAATGCACTTTGATGCATTTAAAGTCCTTTAGAAAATTAAATTAAATAAGTCCTTTCTTAACATATTCAAGTTTTAAATGCTTCATTTCCAATCCTTATGTACTGATGAGTAACAAACAGCATAAAACCTTAACAGACTGCGAGTTGCTGTTCAGGGTTTATGCTGGTTGCAAAATGAATTTTCACTTTGCTTCTTATGGGAGAAAGGGTTATACGGCCTATATTACATTTTAGAAGTTATACATTGTAATTACCTTATAATTGATGGATTGTTATTGTCAATGACTTTATGTTCTCTGATAATGGCATATCTTCCGTTTTAAGACAAACATTGTTACAAACAAAAATGCTTAGAACAAGAACAACATTTATTCAGCAACAAAGCTTATACAAGCTCATAGCTTACATTATATATGGATTATACAATTTATTTATAAGTGATGGTAGAAGATAAAGAATGGACGATATTGTTATGAACTGGTTAACATGGTATGTTTATGAAGGGAAAACATGATTTCATATAATATTGCAACTTTTTTAATCAATGACATTAACATGATAAAAAGGAGTACACCTTATTGGTAAATGTGCGTGATGCATATGGATCAATTGTTAGGCTATAAGACTAAATATATCTATTATGTATATCATTACATACATACATACATACATACATGCATGCATACATAAATATATACAACTTTATATGGTATTTCAATATGAACACACATCTATGAGATTTAACCATCCTTGGCCACATAAGTGCTGTTGAGTGCAGTCCTATGTTTGGTTAAATTTATTTGTTGCGAAAACCCGGACTAGACTTAAAAGGTTACAAATAAACAATAATTACAACTTTAAGTATTTTAAGATCATCTTTGAAGAGTGTCGCCATAACTAATGCGATAATGACGAATATGGTTAATTTCACAACTATACACAGTTAACATCATACGTCTCCTAAAATGCAGATAAAATTGACGTTTTAACAACGCATTATTTACACGAACTTCATCTTTAATATTTACTGATTCAAGGTGAAATGGGAGAAATGGTGAAATGGTTTACACACAATCTATACATTGCTGCCATTCACGTTTGTGGCAAACCATCTCGTTTCAAGAAAATCATACCATAACATCGAATAAACTATGGTTATACGCAAATGCTAAAAAATGCATTGATTTTTTATCAAGAAAAAATATAAAATAGCAATAAAAGAGCGCAAATATGAACGCTTTTGTTTTGCAGACGAATTACAAAATATAGAAAAGGAGAGCGTATTAATAACAGAAAGGCACAACATTAAATATATAAGGTTCATCAAACCCGATATTTTTGGTGTATTCTGCAGAATGCGTCTTAAATTAAAGAAGTTAAATCGAACCACTCAACCGTAGATGATATTTATAAAATAAAATGAACACTCGTTCCATGTGAAAGAAAGCCAAACATGAAAGTACTACGATCAAAGTGCGAATAAAAGTATAAATACATTTATAAATGTTAGCAAAACATGACATTTCTAAACGCTGGAAAATTAATAAATTAACAAAACAAAAATAAAATCCCGGGAAAGCAACAACCTCCGGATAAGATTATCAAATGTTCAATAGCAAGACATTCAAAAGCAAACAATAACCATTGGTTTAATCAATTAATATTCTTGTCTTGGTGCGAAGGGAAAAAGTCATAGTTTAAAGAAATTGACGTAAATGATGCCACAATTATAAACGCATACCTGTATATGGATATTTTCACGGATTTTGGCATGTGTTGAAGTTTTAAAAATAAAAATGATGAAATAAATAAAATAATGTAAAAAGATAAATGTTTACATCGGAATTAAATAGCTCCATAATTAAACAAGAACAAAATCAAAGATAAAAAAGTTATCCTTAACTAGTCTTAAACAACTGACCATTTGAGTAAAACACTAGAACTTAAACAACTCGCCCATCTGTGATCGTATAGTAAGTAATATGTTTATGTTATTATTTATATCAGCAATCATCGTACTGTCACAAAATATAATGATAACAACAGAACTCGCCAAATTATTCCTTCATAATGCTTTAAATTTTTAATGTGTTTAAATCATCAAAATATGCAAATACTGTAATATTGTAGAGCTTAGTAAATGTTCAGTATTACTGATTCCTCGCTAAAATAAAACTACAACGAAAATTTTGAAATCTGAAAAAAAATCAATTTCGTCAATTAACCAAAACGTGAAAAGGTCCATTTAACAAAACAATGGTACAAATCTATTCACAAGAGGCAAACTAATATCAGACATCAGAATTTTAATATGCTCACTATTTACAACAAATGTAAATGATAAAGGAAAATTATGTCGCATGTTTCGTTTACAAAACAATGTATGACCTTAGCATCTTAGGCCGAAAAGTAATAGATGAAAATATAATAACACAATTTCTTAAATTTTGCTTAATGAGATGTATAACTCTGTCAAATGTTATGTATCATCCTCTTATCCATATTTATACTCATACCAAGTTTCAATGACATCCGCCAAAGCACTTCCAAGATATGGCTCCGGACACAAAAAATTATTAAAATATTTTCGCAAACTTAATGATAAATCCGAAATGTTGTTTACATTTCGTGACGTCATTTGACGTTGCAATGTTATTTCAGCAACATAACAAAATGCGATTGGTCAATCAAACGAAAATAAGCCAATGAAAATCCTTAAAAAGTATATTACACATGTGTAAGATAAAAATATTCGTAATGGTTATATTACAAGGGGAAGCAGGGTATGGCATGTGATAAATATATATATCTGTATTGAAGTAACTGTTAATTACACACTAAGCACACTCACAAGCTGAACCAAGTTGTGTTGGTCATCATTGCTATCACAACCCTTCTTTGCTGCCTTATTCATGTGATATCTGATCACTTTTTTGTAGGGGCAAATCTCCTTTTAGTTCTTGATGGAGCAGGTGTTACATTCTTCATAACAAATGAGGTCAGATGGCGTTGCATTTCTTCAACATTTGCAACGCCCTCTTCCACCACAAGTTCTTTAATTTTTGAGGCAACATCACTGTCGATACGTTGCAACAGCCCAGCGTTCTGTTGAAGATTCAATAAGAAATTTAAATAGCAGCAATTAATATAAACATGCACTTTGCAAACATTATCACCCCAATGTACGATCATCTGCATTTTAATACAGATCTTCAAGCTAATATAAATACATTATTATAAAGAGGTGTCAAATGAAAAGATGTAGATGTCTCAGTGTCTGACAGACAGTGTGACCCCAGGTTGCGTTGTTGTTGATTAGTTACATGTAAGATAATCAGTAAAATTTGAATCTTAAATTAACAAGAGCTTGTTAACAGACAAAACAGCAGCCCCCTAGTGGATATTTGCTGCATTGTATTTATATAACCATAGCAATCAGCAATTTGAACCATATTAAAGAAATTGACATGAAGTGCATATTCCCAATACGGCCATTTATGCCCTCCAAACTTTATCAACTCTGCTTACGTACTTTTTGAGTCAGCACGCTTTTAGTTTCCAATCATTTCTTTAAACTCAGCAACAATAATTTGGGCTGGAGGCAAAAAAAAAATGAAGGAAATTGTACATTCAACTTTTTGTCCCTCTTTCAACATACCAAATTTCATCAACCTAGGTAATTTACTAGTTGACATATTGCAATATGCTGATTGCGAAGATGGACATACACACACACAAACGTAATGACAACTGCAAGTTCAATATACCTATGCCTTTCGGCAGGGAATAATAAAGAAATTATAATGGAAACCAGGGCATAATCTTTATGTCCTTCTTCTCCTCATTATTTCGTTATTATTATCTTAATTATTGCAAAACTTGACTTCTTAAGAAAGTCTTTAAACAGTCATTTTTAATAAAAGTCCATATAAATCATTCGACCACTGGCGTGTGGCTACCTTCGATTCCAGGAGCATGCTTTTAACAATCTTTAGTTTTATTATTTGATGTCAAATAACAACTATCAAAACTCAAGCATTTAGAGAAAATTAATTGTAAGTTATTTTATTATACACATCATCTTTTAAGGAAAGATCTAGGATAATGTAAAGGTACAGAGTGCTGCCAAACAAATCAGGTTTAAAGCTGGAGCAGTCTGATGACATTTTTAAATATTCTGCATAATCCTATTCATCTTTTAGTTAACACTGGTAAAAATAGCTATAAAGCAAAGTCTTTAGATTTGGTTTTAAACATATGCAAAAAAATCAAATTCAAAAGATTTTTACATTTTTTAAAATTATTACGTGCCAGGTAAACAAGAAATCCCCATGATGGGGCAACTGTTGACAATTTTGATCACATGTTACAGCAAATGAATCAACAGAAATTTAACTTTACAGAGTGTTACTTTACATATCAGTACCTCTCCACTTGTATGGTACTTGTGTTCGATGTTAGGAAACACCACCATTATCTTCTTGATGCCTTTACTCAGATCACTCCTCACATTAGAAGCAGCCATTTTTTTGTCCAGCTCGCTTGATGAACCCTTGTATTAAATGACATAATGTTGACAACCTAAACAGTGCTTAAAACCAACAATAGCAAAAAATGATTGGATGAAGATGTTTAATTTAATTGTCATCATATTTTGCTTATCACACTTTTACAGAGGTAAAAACAATAAAAATGAGGCAAACACAATACAAAAGTACAATTTGTATGAATCAGAAGAAATTGATGATATAACCAGTGGATTTTGAGCATTGGTGCAATAGTAAGATTTCTTAAGTGTTATGATTGCAATAAAACAATGTAATGTACAGTAATTGTCCTGCTTGTGGGTAAATTTAATAAAAGAAAAACAACACATCCAACCTCTTCAGGGGTGAATATCAACACTTCCTTCAGAATGATAGAAGCAGGACAGTCCAATTTTTTGGAGAGCTGCACTGCATGCCTTGTTTTCTATTTAGCATATGAATGTTGCTCACTGCTAACTGTCTTTGTCTGAAAAGTATGTTAATATCTTTACAACTTTATGTACATGAAAATGCATATTTTATCTGATATCACACAGTGTTGAGTTTTGACAACTATTTGGACCAAATTTGTTTAAGAACAGATACTGCAAGGCTATGTCATAATATTAGTCAGTATAAAACAAAAGGGTAAACATTTTACTCTTCATGGAATGATCTGATCAATGTTGGCATTTTACCAAGTCCAAAGAAATAAATCTTATATTTTTATCTGAGCATTCATCAAGACAATAAGAACAAAAAATTTTGTTTTGCACTGAAATCAACACCATTTTAAGAACATTTTTAAAATCCTGTGTCCATCATTACATGTACATTGTTTATTTTTGCATTAAATGGCTTACAGGATGCGCTAAATTGATGTTTCAAAGTTTATATATAAAAGATTCTTGTACATTTAGCTGATTCATCTGGATCCTATTTTTTAACAAAATTGTTATTAAATACAATGCTTTCCAATTCAGTAAAGACTGATTTATATGAGACATTGCTATTGTATTGTTTATGAAAATAAAGATTCTGCATACTAACAAGGAGCTCAGGTAAGCTAAAAAGAGCACCGCATAAAAGGTGCCACGCTCAGCTGCGGGTGCAGTTTTAAATACATGAAAGCTTGTCAGATTTTTTTGTGTTTTTTTAAGAGGTCGCAGTGACCTTGACCTTTGACCTAGTAACCCCAAAATGCGTGTGACATGTAGAACTCATCAAGGTGCAGCTGCATATGAAGTTTCAAAGTTGTAGGTTGAAGCACTTTGATTTTAGAGCCAATGACAAAATGTTAAGGTTTTAGCATGACGCGGACGGCCAATGACACGACGACCGACACGACACGACAAGCTGGCTATGACAATACCTCGGGTTTTCTTCGAAAACAGCCGAGCTAAAAATCAATGACAACATGGAGGGGAAGGTTACCATTTTTCTGTCCAATACCTTCTCCTTTTCCAGTTTTCTCTTCTTATTCTTGTCTGTACCATGGTGGCATTTCAGAACCTGATGTCCAAGGCTCACATACATATAAGGGTTCACCCCATGGACCCAACAAACCTTATGGGAGGATGAAGTAAAAACTGAAATTATTCATCAAAACAGATTTTTTTTATTTTCTGCTTATGTATACACTTTATATAAAAAACACAAAAAATTGAAATTAAACAAAAAATCCATATCATGAATTCATTCATTTAATAGGAACAAGAGATGTGTTTGTCAGAAACACAATGCCCTCTATTGCGCCGCTTTGATTTTTGTTTTACCTTAGACCTTAAAGGATGGCCTTGACCTTTCACCACTCAAAATGTGCAGCTCCACAAGATACACGTGCATGCCAAATATCAAGTTGATATGTTCAATATTTCATAAGTTAATATTTCAAAAGTTATCGCAAGGTTACCAAGGTTAAAGTTTTGGGACAGAATGACAGACAGACAGGCCAAAAACAATATACCCCCGATCATTCAAACTGGGGGCATTACAATAGTTGATAAAGGTACATAGAATCACATTGTTCTTAAAAAAAGAGAAAGTACAAATGTTTTCACCTTTATAAGTCTTCATTTTAAAACTTTTTTGATTTTTGAAAGACAATTAATAAGGAATTTTGTGACAGGATATGGGAATGAACAATACTTTATCAATTGGGGAAAAATTCTTTCATTTTTTTAAGTCAAAATATTAATGCAAGTAAAAAGCTATCTGTGAGGCATGCTTTTTTCTACTTACCCGTTGTGATAAATATTCAGGCCACATAAAAGCTAAATAGATTTGATAACGTCTTTACAAACTTATTGTATAAAAATAATTAATACCATAGTGTATTGCAAACATTTCATCATTTAAGAAATATATGAGTGTGGCAGAATTTATAGGTGCCAGTGTAAATTTAGTATTAATTTAGTAAATGGTGAATAAAAAATAATAACATATTCACAATTTTTTTAATATTTTGCTCTAACATGGCTCATCTTGAAGGACATACGCTTTTTGGTACAAATTCAAGTGATTAACATAGTAATCAAATACTGAGAAAACGCTGCTTAATGCCCCTGTGTTGCCATGGCTGTGAATACATGGCCATCATCACCTGGGTATAAATATCCATGCATCCAGAACAGTATTTACAGATTGCACTGCTGTTACTTAATAATAAATAAATTAAAATAAGTGCATGCAGAACAATGTACGCTGAATTGCTAACAGTTGATACTGTTATTTTCCATTAGAAGTTTACTGTGTTTATTTAAAAAGTACTTGAATGATAATTTGTTAAATAATCAGAGCTCGATTCAATGTATTCAAAATGACAATAATGGAAGGTAATTGTATTTCTCTTCAACTTATAATTGATAATATTTGACAACAATTTCATTAATAATATTCACTCTAGTCAGGTCTACAAAACGGTAGTGTCAATATTGTAAGGAAAACAAAAATGGAAATGCCGAATTTTTTGGTTCTATAACCGATTATTTAACGATTATACTATCAATTTGATGTTTTTAAATTTGTGCTTTTGCATCGTTAAAACAATTAAATAAAAGTATCTTGTCTTCATTGTGATTTCTCGTGTGACGATTGGCAGACGACATCTTGAAAACTTTGACAAACATGCGGTAGCAGTATCTTTACAGCAAAATTTTTGTTTCCTAACCATGTTGCCAAATTGTCCTTACAATACTGACTCGACGAAGGTCTACTAAACGGTCGTGTCAATGGTCCCAGTGTCAATATTGTAAGGAAAACAAAAAGGAAAGCTAAATGTGTTTCTTTCAAACCAACTATTTTTTATAGATTAACATGTCTCTCTTTTTAGCAATAACCACTGATTTTGAAAATTGACATAAACCCAGTAAAATTATACATTTTCTGATAGATATTAGTAAACCATTTCCAAATATGTATGGTTTGTCTATCTTACATTGTCTAAAGTAATGTTAGTGAATGCGGAAACATTGAAAAATCCCATGTGTAAAAATTGTCATTTTTCATTTTTTCAAAATAGTCAACCTGGGTGTATAATTTGTTTAAAATAATGATTTAAGAACACATTTTTTAT
The DNA here is from genome assembly GCF_020536995.1 of Dreissena polymorpha. NCBI lineage: Eukaryota > Metazoa > Mollusca > Bivalvia > Myida > Dreissenidae > Dreissena > Dreissena polymorpha. The sequence continues at coordinate 98,167,947 of NC_068362.1, read as the reverse complement.
CCAAACTTTTAATAATTCATTACAGATACATTTCAGCTATGTTAGATGTCCTTGCAATTGGATGGTCCGGCAGGATTCTGGTCTGAAACACGTTACCCCCCACCAACCCAGGACCCAAAAATTCCTGAAATAGACAATACAAAGTTGATTTTTCTAAATTGCAAATGTGCATGTGATTCAATATCACAGTTGAAATAATGTACAACAAAACAAGAATAAATGTTCAAAAAACAAAAACTTATTTGGTTAGTATTTAAAAAAAAAACATTATCCAAAACATGTACAACTGCCCCACCCACCCAATACAAATGTGATACAACCTGGTATTTAAGAACATTTTCTAAGTAATATTATTTCTCTTAAACAAAGTTTTATTTATGAATTAGCAGTTAAATTGAACAGGAAAAACACTTACGGTTGAATATGCAGCCAGTAATCTGAATTCTTATCCAAAATTCTGATATGTCGGTTGATTAGGAATGGCAGCACCAGGAATTCTAAAAGATCGACAATGCATTGCTAAATTAAATCTTATATACTTTTGTAAGATGAAACAGAAACACTATTTGTTAGAATAGTTTAACACACACCTATTCAAAAAAAGATAAACATATAATAAAATAATTAAAAAAATATTATAATAATTACTGTAAGAAGTTTCGAACTCATAATAGGCGAATGTATGTAACAGCTCAATATCTTTAAACAACTTCTTGGATTTAGTAAATCATTGTCGATACATTAATTAAGAGCTTGTTTTCTTCATGAAAGGAACTCCAAAGATGCTGAAATATAATAGTGCACTGCATGCAAATATTAATTAAGTGATACTGACAAACTGAAAGAACAGAACATTTAACCGCAAATGTTTTCTACAAGCTTTTACTGATTCAATGTTTCTTTTTTCAAAGTTTGCTAAAAAATCATGCTGAGATCAAAATTAGCCAATTGTAAGGGCATTTAATATTTCATCCATTTAAGTCATCTTTTTAATGTAGCGCCATATGATGAAATAACTGGAATTCCTTTGCCAACTGAAGTAATTTCCAATTTAATTTTAATAGTAATATTAAAATTAATAATAAGATGCAGCCACACATACTGTTTGTCAAAAAGGCTGTTGAACAACTGATCTTTCACTGGAATATTCCTGTCAACCAAAAGGTGAAGGTGGTTGTGTCTCGTCAGAGTCCGATATCTATGCAAATGAACAGACACATTCATATTTTTGTCATCATACTTACAAAGTACATTTCCAACAATAATATTATTTCTTACAGTAGGGGCATGTGTATATTCTGTATTATTAAATAATTAAGTTTTAATTCAGGATATAATTGTTAACCATCAAATTCAATGTCTTCAACATGCAACTGCTTAAAATGTTACTTACCACAATGTAACTGTGCTCATGTATTTGTGAAATCCCATCATAATCACTGTCCAATAGATCTTTGTCAGTCATGTTCTCTATAAAATAACAAGTAAATAAAATAGAATTTCAATACCGGTATGCACAAAACCTGCGACACATAATAACCGAGTCTTAGCATTGCATCCTCAATTTTGCAAAGGTTAATTCTAGAACCTAACCTTTATATATAATAATATCCATTTATTTTTTGTATATTAATATTGTAAATGAAATAAGAACTGAAATTAATTATAGCAGTTTTAACACGTTAACAAAACTAATAATGAGATGGTGTGCGAATTATAATGCTCCCTAAATGTATAATCAACTTAAAACTAATAACGTACCTTAGCTTTTAAGTTTATGATTATGATCAATCACAGAAGTTATATTTTACATTTGTTACAAATGAAGACAAGTCCGGTACGACATGGCGCGGGTACGATCTGGAACAGATTTTCTTTGACATAATTAACACAATAATTTAGGTGATTTAAGTGAATTCATACCTGCATCGATACCAAATGAGACGATTTCTCTTCCTGCCAAACAAATACTGTGTTTATCGTACCGATATCCGTAAAACTGCTCAAAAGATCGCTCCCGAATTCACCGTAACAACAATGTAATAATTCCGCGTAAAGGGGAGTAACTCTACTGCACAGGAATAGTGGTGTTGGAAATAAATAAATATATATTATTTCACGCGCATATACCTGATTCAAATGGTTAGAATTTATTAAAAAACACAATAATTGATTTATTAAAAGCTAAATTTCAAGTGAATCTGCCTTCTTTCTGCAAAATATTGGCCTTCGAATTTTTTACTTTCACTTTTGAGCAATGATTTTTTATTTTCCGGTCATGGCAAGGTCAGATACTGCTTATTTGGACATATCTCCTCCCACATATGCAAATTTTTCATTTGGATTACTTCTTTCATGCTCGTAGTGAAGCGTTAAAAACACCCTACATTTTTCGGTCAACTTTTTGCCTGAACACCGATTGCGCAATAATTTGCATAGCAGGTGCGTGGTTATTGCTACTCTTTTCTCTTTTCATTAAAATATGTTTGAGTTTCTTTCAAACGCCAGCTGGTTACAACCACAACAATCAATTAAACTTTGAAGAATTATTAATTTATGCTTCTTTCAACAGAAATCATTACGTTTAGATATATGAACAAAATAATAAAATGAATTTACCTGAATTACCAAAGGTTTTTGTGCTGTAACCAATTATGTAGGTTATTCGTATCAATTTCATTTCTTTTTATGTAAGCTTTTGCATCGTCAAAACAATAAAATAACATTATTTTGTCTTCGTTACGATTTCTCGCGTGGAGATTTACAGACGCCATCTTGAAAACTACGACCAACTTTCGGTATCAGTCTCTTTACGGCAATTTTTTTGTTTCCTTATATCGTTGCCAAATTGCCCATACGATACTGACTCGACGAATTTTCCAGGGGAAACAACTAAAAAAGTAATGCGAACGGATTTAAATGGCTCATGCACGAAAGTTTATAATATAGCAACAACACATGATTTAGCTATAGAATTAGAATGCGAAAGATTTTTTTTAACTATTACTCGAAGATTCCTTAACTAAATAAAATATCAATAAAATTAAAAGTTAAAACTTTGAGTTTGACCTACTTAGCAATCAATGGTCAAAACAACCTCGAAATAGCTTTTTCTTCATGTCAACAATACAATTGTTGAGTTAATGTTGACGTAATACTAATAATGGTAATACTATCCATATTCTCTACCTAGAATACTCATCATATTAAAATATCCAATATTTCTTTTCACGCTAACAATTCAACATGGCTTACAATCGGTTTTGCTCGGGCATGCGCATTGCAAGCCTATTTGGTTTGGTCCCGCCTTTTTCTCCATATATGGTCATTTGAGCTTGTGGACGGCCGTGGACCATCCACCTACAGCTAAACAAAAGCATAATCGCCAAGACCGTAGCATCAGTTCGGAGCGTTATGACCGCGAGCTACTTTCGTTTCTACTAATCGATAGCTACTGGTTACGTAACAAAGTATCGACAAGGTTAAACGCGCGTGGGTAAAACATAAAATGTGTATTTCTCGTGTTTAACTCGCTATACATCCATTAATAACAACGTAAATATACTAAAAGTTATATTTTTTTGAAAGAGGAATTAATAAGCAACAAGATAACGTATAAACCAATAAAATCGGATGATTTGTTTTGCATAAATTTGAATTGACTACAGTAAGGGTCAAATTGACCTTATCGCAACATCCGGGCACTTGCGTCAGTTAGAGTTACATGCCCCTTGACGACGGTGAAAACAAAAGCGCTGTCGCCATTTTATTTGCATTGAAATATTTAACACTGCTCGCAATTTACTTAAGTTAAAGCACATCTTCGCGAGCATTTTTTAGAATAAAAATACCCAGAAATAGAAATTCTTTCATAATAAATTTAATTTAATGAACGAACACAAATAAGGATGAAAACAAACAACCAATAAATTTTAAATATATGCAACATATAGTATAGCTGATTTGAACCTCTATATTTGTTACCTTATTACCTTGTTACGTATTAAATAAATTCTCAGGATAAATGTTATTGTTTTTATTTAATTCACACCAATTTCAACACTTTGTTTCCGCATGTTAGGCATTTGAATGCCCCTTTCTTCATCACAAACCGATTATCTCGTTATGATCGGATACTGTCCAGACAAAGAAAACACGGTGTCATAAAGCTAGCTGGGGACCTATACTTGGGGCTCTGCATAAACCACATGTGGTCATTAAACACAATTTATGATACCTCTATGTCATCTCTTATGATACTGAGCAGTCATTTAAGCCAAATTTTTAATGCCGAAATAATTGAATATACAGTTGCTTTATAAAACACTTTGACACCTTAAATAAACACTTAATTAAATTAAATGCAATATTTTTCATTTGATTGTTTGCATCAGTCTTAAAATCGTGTAAGCTTTTGTATTCTGGCGTTTAATTGCCCCTTTGTTTTGCATAATCCGATTATCTCGTTTTGATCAAATATTGTCCAAACTTAACTGACAAGAAGGTGTCATAAACCACACTGGGTGGTCCAGACAGTGTCATTTAACACGATAGATGCCACCATGTCTCCTCTTTCTGGTAGTATTAAGCAGTCATTTGGATGAATAATTAACGCCGATGTACTTAACAGTTGCTTAAATTAGATATGTGACATATGGTCAAATATAAAATCATGTCCAATTTGCAATTTACACCGTAAAGATACAAGCCCGATTAATTTATTTAAGTATTTAATAATTATTAAATTTACGTAAAAAAAAAGTAATGTATTTAGCGTGTATCAGTTAATTACAAGAAATATCTTTAAAAAAGATATACGGCGTAAATAGTTTAATGAATGAGATCAAGGATAGCGAATGTCTTTTTCTGTGCAGTTCTTAGCTGCATCACACGCAGTACGGGATGTTACGGGGAGTTTTCGCGGCTTATTTTACATTATAACATATTGCTGGTCATAAACCTATAGATACAAAACAGAAAACCAAAAGAAGAATGGAAGTGAAATTTAAACATATGAGTCAACCGGCCACACGAGAACAAACCTGTTTTAGTGGTCTGTCGGGCATTGCTATTTGATCGATTATTAACAGTATCGAGAATCATCGTGCTCATGCTTAAAGTGATATTATGGGCATTTTGCACTGTCGAATTGAGCTGAAAAGAATTAACAGGTCAAAATAGTTAGTTAAAATGTGGTTACTGATCAATTATCTGCAACTCACCTTGCTACCAGTTGTTTATAAAAATATATTTTATATTCGATATTCTTACGTGACCCACCCATCCTGTAAGCCGAAATGATCCGTAAAACAATATTGTGTCTTTGTTTCGTATAAACAAATCTGCACTCAAACTAAATTTAGGTTCACCTCGTAAACGCATGATCAGTTGTCAAACGAAAGTACGGTTAATATTCAAATGCATTATTTTTCTCTTTCTGGTATATTGTTTTAGTATGTTGATGCTGCATTAATTACTATAAGTGTATATGAAGTAGAAACATCAAAAATAATCAACGGTTGCGATAGACACCTATAAACTGTTACATGCTCATAATATAACTTAAGTACATTAGGCAATATGGTGGAATAATTATTGTTAAATTTATTAAAAATAATATTTATCATTGTATTGTTGAAAACACATTAAGAATCTATTATTGACATACCATAATTATATTGCTGAATATCTTCTTTTAACATATTTCTGGTCTAAAGAAAATTCCAGGTAACCTAGTTCACGGATAGCGTCTTTATTATATAACGATTATTTTACTGACCGCGAACTCCGGTGATGACCTGTATATAAACTCTGAATGTCCGCGACTTGACCCGAAACCTCGCGGGTTGAAATGCAATTCTTTAAAGTGAGGCCTCGCTTCCACTGCTCTTTATACTTTTACATGTTAACATGTTGACAGGAATATGGAAGTAAGTACTAAATATGAGAACATAGCCTTTTAAGTATAAACGCTTTTGCGCTGGTCATACTCTGAAAATAAAAGGTGTACGCACAAACTGTATTGATGTCGAGAATTGAGTGTAAAACTGTTCTATCTATTAAGCCTTTTCATTAGAGATAAAATTGTTTCATACAGTAAAACAGTGGTACAAAGACGCGGATATGTTTCCAATGTTCTGGTGGTATACTCAAATCAGCCAATGGAATAAATGAAGTGTATTCATTCGTACCTAGCCGCGGGAAATTTTATTTGAATTTTATTGGACACTTACAAAGGTCAAGTCAGGGTGAAAAGCTGGCTTATGCAGCTTACGCCGAAAAAAGACGTCATTCCGTATTATGATTTAATGTTACGACAATAAACGATCGACATCATAAAAAAGAAATTACGTTTGACAGCAACGGGGGTAAATAATGTTTGAAAAACAAATATTTATACAGATATATGTGTGTTAATTTTATTATTTGTCACTCGTACTCATTACAATGAACACAGCTAAGGCTTTCAGTAAGTCATGTACCAGATGTCCCTACGTATTTTACAGCTTCACATTAGCATGATAAATTGACATAGTAGAAATAGAATTATAATGTTCGAAGATAAATGAACCCTGAAAAGAACGACAATACTCATTACATCAACATCTACAAGGATACTCCCATTATTACAGAATAAACGAATTTACCCGGTGTCTCAGTGAGAAAGTTAATCATGAATGTCGCCGTACTCGATCGTCGCCCACTTGGTCGGGTCATTTTTCCAACATCCAGCTTGCAATTTGTACGGACATTCATTAAGTCCAATTAGTTTTATTTTCTGATCATATCGGGCTTTCGAAGTGCAATCTAACCCTTCATAATAGTCAAAAGACATTAAAACACCAAATACAGGACATTTAATTACCTATCGACTTCCCAATAGGAATGCAATTGACGAAATATCAGCAGAGGTGCTAAATCAGCGTAGTAAATCGACCGTATCTAGGGCATTGTTTTCACCGTCGCTAAGGGACTGCCCCTTTTGTGACGTCATCGCGATAAGGTCAATACTCGTGTCAACTCCTGTCAATATACGCTCCGTGATCAAATGTGCCTAGTAGATCTATATTTTTTATTATTTTATGCAGGATGAAAACCAAAGCAAAAGAAACATAATTTCTGTTGAAATATTTAACAGTTTAGTGTACATATTTTTAAGAATTAATTAGATATATAAATGTGACTGTTGGGACATGTTCCATTGCATTAAGACCATTATTTTGTGTGTATTTATGCATATTTAACACTGCAATGTAGCAAAATTATAATAACAGAGGTTTAGGAATCATGTGGACCACAGAGTATTACAATTGGGATCCATTAAAATTTTGTGATCTGTGTATAGTAAATCCGCCGTGACTGTTGGGACAAAAAATTTCTATAGTTAGTATGATGAATTGATAAACCTGAAAGGTCAAAGACCAGTCTAATTTTCTCTATGGCTGTTCAATGAAGACAATAACATGCATGCTTATATTTAGGGTGATGTTAAAGCAGAAATAGAGGCACTTTTAACAGTTGGGACAAAAACCGTGACTGTTGGGACACATATTTTAGGCAATGTAAAGTTGATACTTGTCAACATATAAGTTTGACTGAAATATGTATACCTCTGTTAGGGTCTTAAGAATACGTTAAGATAGCTTTTTCATAGAAATCTGCTATCGTCAAACAGTGAGCATTAGAAGAGACACACCGTCAAACCGTGACTGTTGGGACAAACTTAATTGGTGCATTTTAGGACACAAATCTCCAGAATTCAGGAAATATTATGACAAAGGTTAGGATACCATCATTAGATGGTGCCTAATGTCTAGTGAAATAGATAGGTTACATACATTTAAAGCTGCATGTATTGTTTATTTCATGCAATATATAATAAAGGTATGAAAATGCTCTTCTGGCCTCAATTGAGTATATTAAAAAAAAACACAAGTAAAATTAGAAAATGCTTGTTTTTTCTCTTGAAAATGATTTTCTGAGAAAAACAGATAGTCTTGCAACAGTATAAATACAAAAATAATTTAATATGATACTAAAATATCTTTTAACATGCATTTCTCATTTACCAAAAAAAAATGTCACGTTAAAATGGCAGTATTTTGCAAGTTTGGGCAAATTTAAAGTTTCATAATTTTCAAATGAGTTGGCCGATTTATCTGAAATTTTCAACACAGAAAGAGTAAAACCTATTCAAATGAAAACAGAATTAGAAATATGATAATAAAAAGAAACTTTTCTTAAACATGCCTTCAAAACCTAGCCTCACAGTATCAGATACATGTATTGTCAAGATAAACATTCTTGCCAAATTTCATCAAGCTTGACTCAAATATCTTGATTCTACAGCGGTAAAGTTTATCACATTAGCTCACCATAAGCACGTTGTGTTGAGATGAACAAAAATGAAACAAAAAAGGATTTCTTATGACAAGATCAATAAAAGCTAACAGGCCATTGTACACACAGACTAGAAAACCTAGTATGAGTTTGTGAAATACATTTCCAATCAAAGTGACTAATGGCGATGTTTGAATTCTGTAACACAATAAGATATGATGAAGTTGTTTTATTCCACAAACATAACGTTCAGTTACAAAGTGCATGACTTACTCAACAAACAACAACAGAAAACATAAAGATATTTAATCACAATAAGCAGGTACCAATGCGAAATCCGGTTCCTTTTTTTCAAACGTTTTTGTTAAGGGCAAAAATGCCATAAAGAAATATACAATCTCTTTACCACTACCAAAACCACAACAAAGACTTTTTCTCACATACTGAGTGGGTAATTTATATCTTCCCTCGGAATGCAGAAAATATTACTTTAAGCAAGACAATAATGAACAAAACATAAAATTGAAGAGTTGAAAACATCGGCGAAGAAAATTCTTTATAATCAACTTAAATATAAACATTAAAAGTTATTTCATATTGACGAATATTAAACATAGTCATGTACTGAAATACATGCAGTTTTTCAACAATGGACACAATACTTGGGCAGTTTGGTGAAGTTCTGTAGAATGTGAATGACACATTTTTAATTTCTTTACAAAAGGCAATAACTCTGAATTCCTGGCGCCACTTGGCTGGTTATCAATCTTGGCCTCCATTTATGTCAACAACCATTTCATGAAGGTTTAGCAAAGGTAAGATAACAATTGTATTAGAGCAAAACACCAAAAAAGAGTATTGTTTTGTATAAGCAAAGAGCAATAACTAGGAAGCCCTTGCTGAAGCTGGTTTTTACTCTTTGCCTCAATTCTATGAAAACAAACACTTCCAGAAAGTTTGGTGAAGATAAAATGAAAAACGTTCAACTAAGAAAATGTACTGCCTGCCCAACGGACCATTCATCTGCCAAGGGCTTTTACAATCTAACATTTAGACTTCCCAGTATAGGAAAAAGGAACAAAAGTGCAATAATATAAAATTATAACAGTTTTCGTTATATAGGTAAAACTAGTGTATCAGGATAAATAAACATATAAATGAACTAACTAAAATGCATAATCTTTTTCAATGTGCATCGCAAATTCCTCATTGAAGTCCCAGTGGCGTAGTGGATAAGTGGTCCACCTAGCGACCAGGAAGTCATGGGTTTGATCCCCACTGTTGGAGCATGGATTAGATCTCCCCAAACCAAGTACTGGTTCTTCCCAAGAAAAGCAATCAAGAGCGTTATGATAAGCAATGGCTTTCAATGCAATCCAGCTTAAACAAGGGCTGTTTGTAAAACATGCATGCCCCCCATATGGGCTGTCCGTTGTAGTGGCAGCCATTGTGTGAATACGTTTTTTGTCACTGTGACCTTGACCTTTGACCTAGTGACCTGAAAATCAATAGGGGTCATCTGCGAGTCACGATCAATGTACCTATGAAGTGTCATGATCCTAGGCAAAAGCGTTCTTAAGTTATCATCCGAAAATCATTTTACCATTTCGGATCACCGTGACCTTGACCTTTGACCTTGTGACCTCAAAATCAATAGGAGTCATCTGCGAGTCATGATCAATCTACCTATGAAGTTTCATGATCCTAGGCGTATGCGTTCTTGAGTTATCATCCGAAAACAATTTTACTATTTCGGGTCACCGTGACCTTGACCTTTGACCTAGTGACCTCAAAATCAATAGGGGTCATCTGCGAGTCATGATCAATCTACCCATGAAGTTTCATGATCCTAGGCGTATGCGTTCTTGAGTTATCATCCAGAAACCATTTTACTATTTCGGGTCACCGTGACCTTGACCTTTGACCTAGTGACCTCAAAATCAATAGGGGTCATCTGCGAGTTATGATCAATCTACCCATGAAGTTTCATGATCCTAGGCTTATGCGTTCTTGAGTTATCATCCGGAAACCATTTTACTATTTCGGGTCACAGTGACCTTGACCTTTGACCTAGTGACCTCAAAATCAATAGGGGTCATCTGTGAGTCATGATTAATGTACCTATGAAGTTTCATGATCCTAGGCCCATGCGTTCTTGAGTTATCGTCTGACAACCACCTGGTGGACGGACCGACAGACCTACCGACCGACAGACCGACCGACATGAGCAAAGCAATATACCCCCTCTCCTTCGAAGGGGGGCATAATTAATTGGTTTAAACTAAATTTATCTTATGTTTACATTTTTTCCCATTCTTAATAACAATTTAACAAGTAAAAGTTGGTAAACATAAACAAGTGTAGAAGGTTCAAGGAAATCAATACATATACACAAATAATGTAGTAATAACATATAAACAACAATATATCAACACAATTAATTATAAAAAAACATCATGCATATAAGAACAATAGATCATTACCCAAACATACAAATGGACAAACAATAATAAACATATGCTAGCAGGAAAACTCAAATGAAGACATATCAAACTACATATAGAAAATAAAAATTTGAAGTTTACATAAAGGAATGTCATTATGCAACCAAATAATGAAAAAAAACACATTCTTTAAAGACTTTGTCGAACTTTAATTATATACAAAGACACACAACTATGTTTCATATGTTCGACCACAGAAATATGAAGGGTTCAGTTTTTGGTTTCACCACTATTTGACATTGATTATGTACAAAGGATACGCCTGTGTATCATTAAATATGATAAACATGGTCGGGTTCACAGTGTTATCTGTAACTGAGTCATATAAGGCATTTTGTCCTCCGCTTGGCTTAGGAGGCGGTACACGCATTCCTCCACGGCCTGCAGTGAATTCGCCGGTAAGAACTGCACAGTAGTAAATTTTTTTGACTCCATTTGCATCTGGTCTCGAGTAAGTGTTGCTACATGAATAAGCTGAATTAACTGCGAAGTATACACCGTCACCATGCACAGTCGCTGAAAGTAAGATTCATGAAATACGTTTTTCCAACAAAATAAAAGGTAACAATTAGCAGTCAGACTTTACATCTCAACTATAACGTTATGCATGTTCTGTAAAATGCAGTCCAAATTTTAAAATAACAAATATGCTACTTCATGTGTTTCAGCGCTGTGGTTCATCATTTTAGTAGCAGTGAAATTAACTGGGTTTATTATAACAAGAGGGCAACGCACCCTAAGGCGCTCAACTGAGACCCTAAAAGGAACTAACCTGTTCTGAGAATATAGAGTTCAAAATAGTGAAAGTAATGTATGAAATATAACTATGTAATTTCTAGGCCCATTTTATTTTTAAATTCAGCTGAGATATCATTAGAAACAAAAGATGTGTTTGCTCAGAAACACAACGCCCCCTTATGCACCACTTTGATTTTTTTGTTGACATTTGACCTTAAAGGATGACCTTGACATAGACGTTTCACCACTCAAAATGTGCAGCTCCATGAGATACACATGCATGCCAAATATCAAATTGCTATCAATATTGCAAACGTTATGACCAAGTTTAAAGTTTTGTGACACATACAATGACAGGCACATACAATGAGAGAGAGAGAGAGAGAGAGAGAGAGAGAGAGAGAGAGAGAGAGAGAGAGAGAGAGAGAGAGAGAGAGAGAGAGAGAGAGAGAGAGAGAGAGAGACAGAGAGACAGAGAGACAGAGAGAGAGAGAGACAGAGAGACAGAGAGACAGAGAGAGAGACAGAGAGAGAGAGAGACAGACACAGAGACAGAGACAGAGACAGAGAGAGAGAGAGAGAGAGAGAGAGAGAGAGAGAGAGAGAGAGAGAGAGAGAATGGATTGGAGAGACGAGACGAGAAGAGACGAGACGAGATGGACAGACAGACAGACAGACAGACAGACAGCAAATAGACAGACAGACCACAAACAATATACCCCCGATCATTCGATCGGGGGGCATAAACATGTTCTGACTGAGATATATGCAGATTGGTAAAAGGAAACAACTTCTAGAGTCTAAACATGTTTTTTTATTTGACCTAGTGACCTATTTCTTATGCTCACATGAACCAGTTTCAATATCAGCCAATATATCATCGGTACAAAGTTTAAGACAAAGTTTCATGAAGATCGGCCAATAAATGAGGCCATTAAAGCATTAACAAAGTTTAAATTAGCCATATTAGGAAAGTTACCCTGCACCCTAGAGGCCATATTTTTCAAGGAACCAGAACCATTTCCAATATTCAGTCGAGATATCATTAGAACAAATGATCTGACCAGGGTTTGTGAAGATTGAACTGTAAATGTAAAATCTAGAGTGGTAACAAGGTTTGACTATAGCCATATAAGAAGCTGCCCCGCCTCCTTGCAGCCATGGTTTTCAATTGACTAAAAACCATTTTTAAACTGGGCCCAGATCCAGAACAAATGTTCTTATAAAGTTTCATGAAGATTGGACTAAACATGTGACCTCTAGAGTGTTAGCAAGGTTTAACTATAGCCATAATAGGAAAACTGCTCTACCCCCTGGATGTTATGTTTTTAACAGAACTGAAACAATTTAAGAACTTGGTGGAGATATCATTAAAACAAATGTTCTGATCAGGTTTCAAGAAGTTAAATTAGACTTTAGGAGTGTTAGCAAGGTTTCACTTTAACCATTAAACAAAAACTGTCCTGCGCCCTGGCAGCCATATTTTTCAATGCAGTGAACCATTTAAAAATCAGGCCAAATATCATTAGAACAAAATGTGCCTACCAAGTTTCATGAATATTGGACTTAAAATGTTACTTCTATAGTGATAACTAGGGTTTACTAAAGCCATATAAGAAAAACGGCCCTGCCCTCTGACTGCCATGTTTTTCAATGACTGTACTGAACCATTTTTGACCTTAGCTGATATATGGTAAGAACAAATGTTCTGACAGAGTTTCATGAAGATTTGACAATAAATGTGACTTCTAGAGTGTTAACATACTTTTCCGTTCATTTGACATAGTGACCTACTTTTCTGACCTTACATGAAGCAATTTCCAACTCAGCAAAGATATAGTTTACCTAATTGTTCTGACCAAATGTCATGAAGATTGGACAATAAATGTGGCCCCTTGAGTGTTAACAAGGTAAATGTTGATGACACACGACTGAAGACTCACAACAAAGCTCACCATGAGCACGTTGTAATCAGGTGAGCTAAAAACAGTATTGTTTTTTTTTACATGTAATGCAATTTGCATAGGTTCACATTTGTACAAAACCATTATTTTTTTTAAAGCATGTTGAAATAAAAAAGTAATAATCTGTTAGTTGCCAAAATTTAATTATATGAAACCGTCACAAATTCTTCATCATGTAGATTGCCTGTATTGATTGAAATAATGTAGAATATCAATTAACCACATAAAAACCCTATCAAATAAGTACACTTGTTGTTGTTTTTTTCAATATGACAAAGAAACCGATCATTTTACCAAAAGACATCCTGTTTTTGTCCTGTCAGAGACCTAATTATAATACATTTCATTATAGAACATATGAAAGTTTGGTGCAGATTGAGCAATACAGTTCTTAAGTTTTAAATTTCACAAGCGCCCTATGTTTTTAACGTTTTCGGATTCAGTTAAAACATCATTTAGACAGTTTCTATCAACTTACATATTTAAAGAAAAAATAATGTGACTTTAAATATGTGCGTATGCTTTTTTATGTCTGGATAAGAAAAACTGACCGCTTCTCAGGTGGTTGTTTTTCTTAAGTGCGGAAACATTTTCAACAAAGTCAAATTTAGGCAAATACATAATAAAGTTACCTGTTGACGAGGTAAAACATGCTATTTTAAGTGTGTTCACAATCTGTTGAATTAGTCGCTTAAGAAACACAACAACTCCCTGGGTGCCATGTTTTTCAACAGATACTTCGTATGCTGTGACTAAATTTTTGTTTTGCTCTAGTACAATGATTTAATAAATGTTGTTTATAGATGGGTGCAGATGGATGAACAGGGAAATAACTGTAAAATAACAAAGCAAAGAGTAATTGGTTTCATGCATTGCAAATCTCCTCATTGATATCTCAACACCCATGCAATTTCATGTAGCAATCTTGTACAATATCTGAGATATACCCCTGAAAAGTTACATCATATAAAATGAATAAAAGTGCAGTAACGTAACTCTTTTTAAAATCAAAGCACTGAAGGCACTGAAGTTGTTCGCTATTGCATAAACTTAGACGCAACTCAGTTTTCAAAATTATGTTTCAGCTTTTTATATCGTAAGTTTGAAATGAACACAACCCATTCAAATTCATAAAGATTCTTAAAGCACAGGTCGAGATGTGTGTGCACTGTTTATCCTCATATTTATGGTATAGAGATAACTTAGACAAAATAACAACAATATGTCCCTTTTTTTCGCAATTGGTTGCTGCACTGGCAACCATCTTTAGAATTTTGGTTGCCTCGCTAAAGCATAACATGCCTAGAATCATGTACATGTTGTGTTATGTGTATCTAATACTTTATCTATTTTCTTTAAATTATTGAACAACAAGTTTGCCGACATGACAGACTTTTAATGCATCATGTCTTGTTGTGAGCTGCAGTTGAATCATTTCCTAGGCCTAATTGATCCACAGTCGCCAATTTGTATTCTATGTTTAATTGGATTGAGTTGTTAAAGCTTGGAAAAAGCTAGTTGCCCTGCTTTTTAGCCCAACCTTAACCAACTTTTGAAATTGAGTTTCCTGGGCTTAAATCTACTGGCTTCAGACTAACAGGCAACCACTAAACCTGTAAGTTATTTATGATGTAAGATCTGACAGTGTATTGAACTCATTAAATTTGCAAGTCTGAAGACATTAAAGGGACCTTCACGTTTTGGTAAACGATTTAATAATTTGGAGAGTTCTGTTGTTGTCGTTGTATTTTTTTATACTATAATGATTGCTTATACGTATTCAGTATAAAATACATCTCTCATTGTAGGCTTCCCGTGCAAAGTAAGTGAGCCGATCGAGAGGCTTTCAGTGCCTGAACAAAAGCGAAAGTAGGCATTTTTTAAGTAAAATTGATAAAAATTACCATATAGCGTACATTGAACATCTATGACACTAGATATTTTAAATATTACAGAAAAGCTATGTTAAAAAGTCATCAAAATGGCATGTATGCACGATTGTTCCACCACCATTGTCATCATTCTATCTTCGATAGCGTTTGTGATAAGTGTTTGGACCTGCGGAATACTGTGAACCTGTAGCTGGATAAATGCTTCAACTCATGGACCAGCTCTTTTTATACACAAATGTGTTTACGGGTTTTAATTTGAGATTTTCTTACATGTTTTGTGAATGTCGATCATCTATTTTCTTGTTTATGACAAAGAGGCAGCCAAGAATGAACAGAGAGGCAACATTTTGACAGAAAGGCCACCGATATGCACCGTGACTCAGTCTCATTTAAGTGGGACACTCAATGCCCATTGTGAATAATAGGTCATCATACGGTTCAGCATGCTTGCATTGTTTAATTATATGAATATTTATCTCATTGTTTAACACAAGTACAAAATTGATTATATGAGCAGATGTGAGATAAACTCTGCATTTTTAAACCAAACTATATGAATAAATATTACCTGTATAAATAATGAACATTTGGTCAGGGTTTTGAAAGCTTGATCAGTGCAATAATACTTTCCAGAGAGTTAAGATATATGAATGTATTTTTACTTATTTTAGTTAGTTCAGTTGGTTTTAAAATAGTTTTTGACACAAACTCTTGCATTTGAAAACTATTATTTTGTTGATAGCAGTAGCCAATAGAGAAACAGTCAGGCAATAACAATAGACATGTTAGTGAAACAGGCCACACACAAATAAAACACAAACAAAATGAGGAAAACTGACTTTGAATGGTCTATCTGACTTTAGGTAAACAAGTTTAATGGAAAAGAACCGAACATTTGCCGAAATGTAAACACAATAAAAGACATAAATTATCACACTTCAAAATAAAACGCAACAAGGGCTGTTTGTAAAACATGCATGCCCCCCATATGGGCTGTCCGTTGTAGTGGCAGCCATTGTGTGAATACGTTTTTTGTCACTGTGACCTTGACCTTTGACCTAGTGACCTGAAAATCAATAGGGGTCATCTGCGAGTCACGATCAATGTACCTATGAAGTGTCATGATCCTAGGCAAAAGCGTTCTTGAGTTATCATCTGAAAATCATTTTACTATTTCGGGTCACCGTGACCTTGACCTTTGACCTAGTGACCTCAAAATCAATAGAGGTCATCTGCGAGTCATGATCAATCTACCCATGAAGTTTCATGATCCTAGGCGTATGCGTTCTTGAGTTATCATTCAAAAACCATTTTACTATTTCGGGTCACCGTAACCTTGACCTTTGACCTAGTGACCTCAAAATCAATAGGGGTCATCTGCGAGTTATGATCAATGTACCTATGAAGTTTCATGATCCTAGGCCCAAGCGTTCTTGAGTTATCATCTGAGAACCACCTGGTGGACGGACCGACAGACGGACCGACAGACCGAACGACAGACTGACCGATATGAGCAAAGCAATATACCCCCTCTTCTTCGAAGGGGGGCATAATAAAATACAAAACATACCAATTTAATGTTTAAAATACTTAATAATTCTTTCAAACCATCTGCTGCATTATAACTTTTTAAAGAAAAATTAAATAAACATATAAACATAAACAAGATGGGAATGAAGTACTCATCAGAGTTTGTGGAAAATCATTTGTTTGAAGTTGAACTGGTAACCTAGTTTTTGGACACATGTGACCCAGATTACAACTTGACCTAGGTATTATCCAGATAAACATAATAGTGGCATACATTGAGATGACAAAGTTTTTATTTATTTTACATGGTGACATAGGTTTTGGACGCATGTGACATTCAAATTAAACCTAGAAAAAGATAAACATTCTGAGCAAGTTTCATCAGGATTGAGTAACATATCTGCTATCAAGTGTAGTTATAAAGTTTTAAGACCCGGTGGCCTAGTTTTCTAATGCTTGTGATCGAGATTCCAACTAAGCCTTTATACTGTCCAGATAAATATTCTGACTAAGTTTCGTAAAAAATTAGCAATAAATCTAGCCTTTTCAGGTAAGAAAAAGTTTGACCGGCCACTTTCTTTTTGGATGCACTCGACCCAGAATCCAACAAAGTTTAATTAACAATAAGATATAAATGTGGACTCTATAGTAATCACAATGTTTTTCTAAGATTTGACCTTATGACCTAGTTTTAAAAGACTAGTGACCCAGATTCAAATTGGGCCTATATATTTTCAAAAAAAATTCTGACAAAGTTTCACCAAAGTTATCATATATAAGTGATAACAAGGTTTTTCTTAGATTTGACCTGGTGACTTAGTCTACTCTTTGGACTCGCATAACCCGCATTCAAACTCAGCTTAGATATTGTCAAGATAAACATGACAAAAATTTCATCAAGAATGAGTTATAAATGTGGCCTCCAGCATGGCAACAAGGTTTTTCTAAATTTTTTGCAGATTTGACCTGATGACCTAGACATATGCAACCTTTAAGCAAACTCCCCTTATAGGGATTATTAGGATAAACAGCCTGAATAAGTTCCCCAAGATTGAGTCATAAATGTGGCCTCTAAAGTGGTCAGAAGGTTTTTATTAGATTTGACCTGGTGACCAACTTCTTGACACAAATGATTCAGAATCAAACTCTGACAGTGTAGATATAATACAGACAAATATTCAGAACAAGTTTCATCAAGATAGATTTCTAAATGTGGCCTCTAGAATGGCAATAGGGTTTTCTATGATTTGAAAAAGTTACATTATTTTTGGACACACATGAAATACATGCAAACTTGACATAGATATTGCCTAGATAAACATTCTGACCTGAAGTTCTATCAAGATTAAATAAACAAGAGATGTGTTTGTCAGAAACACAATGCCCCCTATTGCGCCGCTTTGAAATAAAATTTCAATATATCATTTGGCAGGTTTAGGAATTATCTCCCTTTTAAAGCTTATTACTTTCCCTTGGATTGTTTTTTTTTTACTTTTGACCTTGAAGGATGACCTTGACCTTTCACCACTCAAAATTTGCAGCTTCATGAGATACACATGCATGCCAAATATCAAGTTGCTATCTTCAATATTGCAAAAGTTATGGCCAATGTTAAAGTTTTCTGATGGACGCACAGACAGACAGACTGAAGGACTGACAGACGGACTGACAGACAGTTCAACTGCTATATGCCACCCTACTGGGGGCATAAAAATGTGACATCTTAAGTGGTATTGAGCAAAAAGTGTAAGTCCCTAACCACACCCTGTTTCTCAGATTAGATAGCAACTAGAGCTTTGTCACAGATGTGACGAATACCCCCACATGCCGCATTGACACAGAATATTGTGCATGTTGTCTTCACAAAAGACAGCGGACACCATGCTCAATGTTTAAAACGCACTAAGTGACCCAGTGACCTGGTTTTTGACCATGCTTGGCCCATGTTCGAACTTGACCTACACATCATCTAGATACAACTTCTAACCAAGTGTGGTGAAGATCAGATGAAAACTACTTGAATTAGAGAGCAGACACCATGCTTAATGTGTAAAACGTACTTAGTGACCCAGTGACCTTGTTTTTGACCCGGCATGACCCATTTTCGAACTTGACCTAGACATCATCTAGATACAACTTCTGACCAAGTTTGGTGAAGATCTGATGAAAACTACTTGAATTAGAGAGCGGACACCATGCTCAATGTTTAAAATGCACTAAGTGACCCCGTGACCTAGTTTTTGACCTGCCATGACCCATTTTCGAACTTGGCCTAGACATCATCTAGATACAACTTCTGACCAAGTTTTGTGAAGCTCTGATGAAAACTACTTGAATTAGAGAGTGGACAACATGCTGAATGTTTAAAACGCACTAAGTGAACCTGTGACCTAGTTTTTGACCCAACAAGGCCCATGTTCGAACTTGGCCTAGACATCATTGAGATACAACTTCTGACCAAGTTTGGTGAAGATCGGATGAAAACTACTTGAATTAGAGAGAAGACACGAACCGACCGACAGACAAGCTCACTCCTATATACCCCCCTAAACTTCGTTTAGTGGGGGTATAATGAAGCACTTTAGTGTGACTGAGCATACAGTGTTAGTATGGCGTTTCTTCCACTTTATGTAGTGGCCAATTTTTTGTCCCCAATTTACCACGCATTCAACTTAGTCAAGTTATAATAGAAACAAATTATGAATAAAGATTAGCTTCTAGAGAATTCAAAAGCTAAAAGTTGACAATATATGACAAATTGACATAATTAAACACCTCACAGTTAGCATGTTATGCTCAGGTAAGCTAATATCCTAAACCAATGTCAGTGCAAGTGGAATAGAAGGTCTTGTTGAGTCTCCATGTTTATTTACAAAATATAATGAAAACAGAAACAATACAAAATATTCAATCCCGTCTCATTTGTAATGCTTTATTATTTTATTAATTCCCCATGATGATCATTCATAAACGTAAATGTATTTTAGGTATTACTCTACCTCATAAATGTTTCTTTGCTTCCTGATGTTCAGTGTTTTTTTTAATATTTTAATGCGAGACAAAAGGTTGAAATATGGAAAATTTGACAATTGGTGAACATGTCACTTAAATTTATTCAGTAGATCAAGAAAATACCCTTCAATCTGTCAAAAATCCATTTAAATCCATTTGATACACAATCATGAATGCACTACTGATGCGTGAATAAGCTCAAAACATGTCCAGAGGATAGTCTTAACATTGATTCATACAAGCAACTAACCACACAACAACAACAAACATATCCTCATTTACTTTTTTAACAAGTTGAAAGATATACAAATAAGATCCTATCAGCCTGATACATTCTTTCTGTGTATAGATGATCAATCATACAAATGACACACACACTTTAAACAACTGCTTACTTTCCTTATATAAATACAACACAATTCTGCATTTTTAGGAGTAAATATTGAAAATATAAATTAAAAACTTTGTTCGGTATATTGGGTTCACAAATCAATATCTGCATAGGCAGATTGCAATCAAGTAATCATATTCTCAAATAAATCTGAACATTTTCACTGGTCATGACAAGTGTATTCATACATCAAACTTATGGTTTGTAGAATTCTTTCATATATGTATACGCAGGACAGCTGTCAACATTTACCAAACATAGTTTTAAAAATCTGTTCAGTGTAGTACATTATTGCCTTTGAATAATTCTGGGCAAAGATACCATCAAGCTTAAGCCATTCTATCAATCACAGAAATTTCATACACATCGTAAACACATGTTATAAAAATGCTCAAAAATTCCCAGCTAGAAAAACAACATCAAAAGGATGCTGCTACTTAACTAGAGCTTTGCCACAGACGTGACATATACCCCCACATGCTGCATTGACACAGAATATTTTGCATGCTGTCTTCACAAATCAAGAGAAGGTAATTTATGGACATTTTTAAGAATTATTATGCCATTATCATTTATGGCCATTTTTACCTTTGAACTCTTGAATTCTTTTGCATGACAAGCCGTCCAATGACTGTGCACAAAATTAATGTACAGAGTCATTTTAAAATCTCACAATGAATGACCTAGTTATGGCCCGGACAAGCTCATTTATGGTCATTTTTGACTTTTGAACTCAAAGTGTGACCTTGCCCTTGGAGATATTGACGTAATTCTTTCGCATGACACACCCTGCAATGATTGTGATCAAATATACAGAGTAATTTTAAAATCTCACAATTAATGACATAGTTATGGCCCATATAAGATCATTTATGGCCATTTTTTACCTTTGAACTCAAAATGTGACCATGACCTTAGGGATATGGACGTTATTCTTACACGCCACACCGTCCAATGTATGTGAACAAATGTACCAAGTCATTTTAAAAATTTCACAGTGACACACTGTCCAATGATGCTGAACAAATGTGCCAAATGATTTTAAAGTCTCAAAATAAATGACAAAGTTATGTCCCGGACAAGCATTTGACCTTTGAACTCCACTTGAGCAAAGTGACTCCAATGGTAATGGAGGTATAATAAGTACACTAGAGGTAGGAAAAGCGCTTGTCAATCTTTATCACCTAATGCACTAAGACACATAGTATACTTGTCTTTGCGTTTGCAAAATAGTACCTGTCATGTTCATACTCACACACTAGGAGTGCTAGTTATTTATAATTTTCACTCTAAAAAAAGAATCTTTTACAATACTTAAAAAGCGTCCCTTTCAAACAAATATGTATTATTAACATCCAAAAATAGCTTTTTTTGGAATTCAAAATAGTACTAATACAATATGTCAACAATCAGGAAAAAGGACCTTAATTGTTGATAATGACAAGACACTATGTGGCTCAACACAATTATAATTACACACTAATTGACAATTGATTTGATCCATTGCCCAAACAAATAATATAAACCCTACATATGCAACAAACCTCTTCCTAAATATCTTAGCGGCTAACAACAGAAAATGTAGTATTTTATTCTAAAATAAGAAACACAGTAAATGCCACAAAACCAGGTTTTCAGCGTTTTACTTGTTAATTGAACTAATTGAAATCTCAAGCTGGGTCTGCATATACATGTAAGCTACCAACGCACATCAAAATTTACAGCACAGTATCCCAATCAGAACTCCATGGAAACCAGTTTTCTATCTCTATGCATTTAAGCGAACTACACACACACACACACTTTCAGAGACGAGCTCCATGACCATACAAGCTCAATTTATTGAGCAGAAACCTTCTGTTCTATCTTTAGTAACACTGATCATGAGCTTAAATCAACTCAGGCCAAATGAAAAGTTATCCATATACAAGCTTGCAATATTGAATGTTTAATCAAGATTGCTAAATGAAAATTTCAGTTAATGACTACCTATTGGCTGCTTATTTTTTTAGTAATCTTTACCTTGATCCAACAAGCCCTATGCCAACCCAAGCAATGTGTGCATGTAAGCTAGCTATACACAAAATGTGCATTAATTTCATCCAAACTTAAGCTATAGAAAAGAAACCCTTCGGCCATTAATTATTAGTAACAGAAACCTTGACCTGACAACCTCCAAATAAATCCCAAGCTATATCATAGTGTAAGCTTTTATTTCAAAAGATTCATTAAGATTGATCATTGTAAACTAAGCGTATTTAACAGAAACAAAAGTTTAACGCCGCATGAACGGATGACCACCCACCTACCTGCCAGATCCCTATCTTAAAACCAGGATTTACAACTAGTTTGAAAACCTGTTTGAAAATCCTTTCCAAACATCTGTATTAAATGATTGTTTTACAATCATAGATCTTTTTTCTACGCACACTCACACAGCAAAATATTTTGTTTATAAACAATAACATGGTAAACAAGAGATTGCCAAGCAATATTGTCCCCTACTGGTGAAACTCCACCATTGTCAGAATTTTTTATTTAATTTTTTTTATATTTGTTGCCATAGCAACCAGAATTCTTGACATAGGAACAAAATGAAATGACCTGCATAATCTCCATATTGCCATCTATCCATGTTTCAAGTTTCATGAAAAATATGAAGAACTTTTAAAGTTATCGCAGGATCCAGAAAAGTGTGACAGACAGACTAACTGACTGACAGACTGACTGACAGACAGACAGATGGAGTGCAAACCATAAGTCCCCTCCGGTTTCACCGGTAGGGGACAAAAAATCACTTCCCAGGTGAGAAAATATCAGAAGGAGAAGTACTAGTAGAAGAAGTTAAATAAAATAACAAATGAAATGAAGTACATCATGCTTTTGCAAACTTTTGATGACAGTATTTTAGCTTGCAAGTGTCATTAAAGTCTGCTGTTTTTGTATGTGTTTGTTTTTAGTCAATAGTTGTGAGCATTAATTTAGGCAATATATTACAGCAAATCAATGTGTATTCATTTACAAATATGTTTGAAAACTTGAATATGTATTGCTTTAATTTGGTTGTATATTAAGCGGAAGTACCATTAATATTTATAATAATATTAATATTGAAACTAATATTACAATATGTAGTGATTAAGCAAAGTATTGCAGCTGTTGTACCAAACAAAGTTTTGTGACAAACTGTTGAATTCCATAAAAAAAATGCAACTTAATTATATACACATGTCTGACTATAAATACAAAAATTATATTTTATGGAAGTCTTGTTAACATAATTATAACATTATAACAATAATAAAAAGTACACAAATAATGTATATCAACTGACATTAAACTGTTTTTGCAACAAAACCATATATATAATCCCAGCAGTGTGTTTAAGTTACTTAAAATGGACAATATAGAGCGGATATGCTTGTGTATCATTAAATATAATAAACATCACTGGGTTTTGTAGATTATTTGTCACTGAGTCATATAATGCATTTTTTCCACCAGAAGGTTTAGCTGGAGGTACTCGCATTCCACGCTGACCCAATATGAATTCCCCTGTCAGAACTCCACAGTAGTACATCCGTTTAACACCATTCGGATCTGGTCTGGAGTATGCATCTTGTGCAGAATAATCTGCTCTGACCGCGAAGTAGACTCCATCACCGAATGCAACCGCTGTAAGTCATGACATTAACTGTAGTGAATCGGGTTATAGCTCGGTATTTCTTTAATTAATTGTTAAGAGACAACTCCATTCTGGGTTTTTTTTTCAACATCGCTTTGATATTGCTGCTAAAATGAATGCATTTACCAAGGACCTTTTCTGTAATGTATACATAGCCTATTAAATTCTTTCAATTAGGAGATTTTTAAAATACTTAAATAGGGTCACTGACTAAACATTTATATAATCGTTAATAATCAAAGTCAATATTAAGCTCCATTATGCCCATATTCACGATTGAACTTTGATAGGGGCATTGACACTAGTTTTTTAAAAACTGCATGATACATAATAAAGAAACATTATGAACAATCTC
Organism: Dreissena polymorpha; assembly: GCF_020536995.1. Lineage (NCBI taxonomy): Eukaryota > Metazoa > Mollusca > Bivalvia > Myida > Dreissenidae > Dreissena > Dreissena polymorpha. The sequence continues at coordinate 98,143,536 of NC_068362.1, read as the reverse complement.
TTTTATTGCGGTATTTAAATATGTGTTACATCAACTTTTGAGCTGCAGGGGACATAATGTATTGTGGGCATAACGCCATGTAAACACACTGATTATTTGTACTAATAGGCGAAATATATCAGGAAAGAGTGGAACTTGTTCTGGCGAAATATATCAGGAAAGAGTGGAACTTGTTCTGGCGAAATATATCAGGAAAGAGTGGAATTTGTTCTGGCGAAATATATCAGGAAAGAGTGGAACTTGTTCTGTGTATATTTGTACTAAGACATGACCTTTTGAGATGGGCTTTATGTGAACATGACGTCAAAACACTGTGACCATTTGAGTCAAATTAGTTTAAATTTCTTTATTAAATCATTTTTATTTAAAAATTGCATATTTTTTTATGGAAATCAACATAAATTGATTGATGTTACAATCTGAGCATTCACATGTTTGACCATGCGCCTGTAATTGAACACAAATGTTAAACCTTGAAGGTATGCCTCTCTGATTATACTCCTTTAATTGACGTTTCGGCATAATGCCTTTATCAAAACAATGGAAACAAGGGACAAAATTGTCACAAAACCAGGTTTTCATTGTGAAAAAAAATCTGATAAAGGGAGACAACTCAAACTGAACTTTTTAAATGAACAAACAAAATTAACCCCCTTTGTAAGTTTGTTTTAAAATAAATCTATTTTTAGTCAGGGCGACCTTGACATTGGAGATATTGACGTGATTCTTTCGTGCGACACACCGTCCCATGATGGTGAACAAATGTGCCAAATGATTTTAAAATCTCATAATGAATGACATAGTTATAGCCCAGACAAGCTCATTTATGGCTATTTTTTACCTTTGAACTCAAAGTGTGACCTTGACCTTGGAGATATTGACGTAATTTTTTTGCGCGACACACCGTCTAATGATGGTTAACAAATGTGCCAAATGATTTTAAAATCTCACAATGAACGACAAAGTTATGGCCCGGACAAGCTTGTTCCGCCCGCCCGCCAGCCAGCCCGCCAGCCCGCCCGCATTCGCCAATCTAATAACCAGTTTTTTCCTTCGGAAAACCTGGTTAATAATATGTTAACTACATTTTTACGTCTTTTGACTGCACAATTTAAATAACAAAGAAAAATGTTTTTAAACGTCAAATGACGTTGTACATGATGACGTCATAAATGGCGTTATATAAAATGGCGCCAAAAATTGTAAAAATTCACCAAAAATGAAATTACGTTAAACACTTACATATTGTGTCTTATTCTTATGTTAAATGTGTGCTTTATATATTTAAGAAATTGATATATAAACTGTCTTCAAAAGGGAAGCTAGCTGAACTTACACAGAAAAAGAATGAAAAATTCTACAAGCTGTTAAACTGTAAGTTAGACTTTTTATCTTCATAGGTAACACTAGACAATTTTCAAGAAAGTTCCATACAAATGGATGGGAACTGTTTCTACAGATGTATTGCAAAAGCAATATATAATAATGACAACAAGCACGAAATAGTTAGACAAAAAATTAATAACCATATGAAGGACTTAAAAGATGTTTACAAAGAATACGTAGATAGAAGTATCACAAAGCATATAGAAAATCATTCATTTAGTGACGGAAGAGTTGAATCGTGGGCAACTGAAGCCGAAATATATGCAGCAGCAACCCTATTTTTAAGTGAAATATGCATATTTGCTGACGACCAAAATATTACAAGTAAACTACTTTTCCAACCACTTAATGGGGTTAAAAAAAAACAAAAAATATTCCTAAGATTAAGAATGCAGCATTTCACTTTACTTCATATAAAATTGAACCAAAACAAACATCAATTATACCTTCCTGAATATGAGAGAATGAATAGGGAAGTTCAAATAGATTGGTTTACAATGGAGTCCTGTTGCAATTTTGAAAAAAGAGGACATAAAATGAACTATCAAGATAAGAAAAATAGAAAAATGCAAGAGTCTGATACACAAAAACTTAAATCAAACGATAAAAGAACTAAAAACAAGGGTGAAAATAAACCAGCAAAAAAAGACACAATTGAAACCAATAATAATAGTCTTGACACTGTTACAAATCTGTCTTCAAGAAAGTTAACAGAAGCAGAAACAAGTCTATTATCCAAAGGAATATCTTTTGTACCGTCTAAAAAACACGTAGATTCATCAAAGATACACAGTGACCTAGCAGAATGGGAGAGACGGATGCGACTGGCAGAGTATTTCCATAGTGATGAAAATCAAGAAAGGAAAAATGAAAAGCAGGAATATGAGATAAAGAAAGAAAGCCGTTTTACTCCTGAACCTGGTAGAGAAAAGTGGCTAGATGCTTATATAGAAGCAGTTAAAAATGATATTCTAAATGGCATAAAAGAAAATGGGACAGTCAAATATCACAAAACAATAAAAACAAGCATTACACACGTTACTAAATGATTCCAGTATAATAATGAGGCCTGCAGACAAAGGTTCTGGAATAGTGATAACAGACGCAAATGAATATGTAGAAAAACTCAGGAATTAACTTAATGACAGCACATCATATGAAAAAACTAATGGGAATGGACTTGAAAATGCAAACAAAAAGGTGAAGCAACTAGCAAATAAACTATTTAGAAACGGCATTATCTCAAAGAACTTACAACAATACTTGATACCCAAATATCCATCAAGAGGGAAACTCAAAGGAAATCCAAAAATACATAAAATAGGCAACCCGTATAGAACAATCGTAAATGGCATTGGAACAAGTACTGAAAGAATGGCAGAGGTAGCAGAAAAGGAACTAGAAACCTATGTTATAAAAACACCAAGCTATATAAGAGACACCACAGCATTTTTAAACGCTATAGAGAGGGAAATAACTACACCATTGCCAGAAGGAATTATCTTATACTGTTTTGATGTTGTCAAGTTATACCCATCGATTCCAAACAAAGAGGGCCTAGAGGCGTGCAAACAAGCTTTAAATGAACGCTGTACTAAGACCATCAACACTGAAGCGGTGATTGAAATGATTGAAACTGTTTTAGAAAATAATGTGATCGAATTTTGTGGACAAGAATACAGACAAAAAGAGGGATTAGCTATTGGATCAAAACTTATGCCTGTTGTTACGTGAGAAAATGGGATGAACAATTATCTGAATACAATAAACAACCAATATTCTATAAACGTTTCATAGATGATGGGTTTGGACTATGGACACATGGAATTGACGAACTCCTGAAATTTTTCGACTATGCGAACAAAATACATGAAAACATCAAAGTAGAATTAAGATGGAACACAACACAGATAGACTTCTTAGACACAAAAATTCACCTAGAAGATAATAAAATAACAACTGATTTATACTCAAAGCCAAACGATAAGCATCAATATGTCCAATATGACTCAGACCATCCAACAAATGTGAAGAAAGCAATACCTTATGGATTAGGAATACGTTTAAAAAGAATATGTTCTGACGAAAACAAATACAGACATCGGAAAAAAGAACTAAAACAGAATCAACAGAAAAGAGGATATCCAAATAAATTTGTTAACCATGAATTATCCCGAGTTGATAATTTAAATAGGAAAGACTTACTAAAGAAGAAAGAAACAAATAAAACAGCCAACAAGAGAGTACCACTAGCTATAACTTATTCTAACAACCTTCCAAATATCCACTCAATAATTCGAAAACATACTGACAAACTAAATAAATCAGACAGAATGAAAAATATATTCCCAGACGTACCAATAGTTGCATACAGACGAGATAGGAATATCGGTGACATTTTAGTTCATGGAAAAACAAATAAAGAGATAAACAAACGTTTTCAACTAATACCACAATCGTGTAAGACTAATTGTATAGTCTGTAAAATGTTGAAAAGAGGTTTTCATAACAACCCAAAAAGTGAAATTCCAAATGAAGCAATAAAACAGAACTGTTACATTTATAACTTGGTGTATGGTATATTTTGTATTAAATGCCAAAAGATGGTATACGTCGGAGAGACAAGCAGATCATTAAAGGAACGTGCCAAAGAACACGAGGCTGATGTGCGGCTACGAAGAAATAAACCAATCTCAGAACATTTCAATGGTGCGGGCCACAGAGTGCAGGATATGGGTGTATCAGTGTTAGCACAAATAAGAGACAGTTCCCATTATTACAGACTTATTAAAGAATTGGAATTCATAAAGAAGTTTCAAACGCAATCACAAAATGGACTAAATACAAAAAATCAACTTGATGTCCTGCTACGGGAAACTATCTTGTAAAAAATATATGTGAAAAACATTTTATATTAATCATCAACATAAATGAATGTAAAAATAATAGTACTTTATGCAATTTATCTTGTCCATAATGTGTATATGATATATATATAGAATAGCAAGTATGTATGATTATTGAATCAAATATCATTATAATATTTTACATAGATATGGATTGAAATAATTAGTCATTAAATATTAGTTTACCCTATTTAATTTATGATAATAAGTTTAGGTAGATTATAATTACATTTGATGATGATTGTTTTATTGTAAAATATCAATTTCTTAAATATATAAAGCACACATTTAACATAAGAATAAGACACAATATGTGTTTAACGTAATTTCATTTTTGGTGAATTTTTACATTTTTTGGCGCCATTTTATATAACGCCATTTATGACGTCATCATGTACAACGTCATTTGACGTTTAAAAACATTTTTCTTTGTTATTTTAATTGTGCAGTCAAAAAACGTAAAAATGTAGTTAACATATTATTTCCATTGTTTTGATAAAGGCATTATGCCGAAATGTCAATTAAAGGAGTATAATCAGAGAGTTATAATTATTTAATATCCCTTCGGATAATTCAACTGAGCTTGAAGGTATGTTTTATAATCATGTATCGGATTGGACAGCTATTCCTTACTTACAAGATATATTTTACAACCACATGTCTTGGTACATAAAAAAATACACACATCTCAGACCGTCAAATCATTTTTAGCTCATAATTTGAATACTTTTTATACACAACCATTTCACAATGTCTCATGCTAAATTTGATACCTCCAATGTTTACAGTTGCAAAGATGTTAACTGTTGATCAGCCATATCTAGTGAAATCATATGACATCAATTGTGTCAAAATTTCAATCTTTGCAACATAACCCGAATGCTTGGGGAGGACACTAAAAGATATAATGAACACACAAACTGGCCCTGTGAAACTCAACAGAGAACTGTCACCCGACTGGAATTTGCATCCCATATTAATGGTGAATTTTAATCATAGTTGAATATTTAAACAAATCTTAATAGCTGACTTTTTTAGAGTAAATAAAAAAATCGTAAAGCTTTTTTAAACTGACTGAACTGGACTTTGCAGACGACCACTGAAGAATATATGACCTATCAAATATGAAACTTCTGAGTCTGACAATTTACGACTTTTTATAAAGCATTTGCTATCTAAGTCTAAAATGACCATGATACCTCCAGTGATAGGTCGCTGCTAGGCAAATTTTGCACATGGGCATATTTTAAGTAATATTTGTAAAAGAACATTATACAAGACATGGACTTTGTAATTTTGTATAATCAGTTTACAATTTAAGTCAATATTTATCACCAGATCATTTGGGTATGGTCAGTTTTAACCATATGGACAAATGTATGGACAAATGTAAACAATGTATCTAGAGGATCATTTATTAATGTGATATACAAAATATTACCATCACTTCCCTGCTTGTGGGTTCAACTGAGATAATTTAACAGTCATCTTGCTGTTTGATTCTTTATAAATCATGTGCCCAAAGACCTTGGCAAGATATGAACCCAGAGATATAATTTAAATTAGCTTTGTGCAGGACACAGATAGAATTGTACAAACCAAACAAGAAATAATGAAACTGAAACACTGCCAAACCAGGTTTTCAATGGTAGTCTTATAAATTTACTTATTTCAAAACAAATGTACAGTCCAATAATAAGCCTTCATATAAGCTACCTTCACACACATTTTCATAGCTATACATACATTCAAACTCAAGTTAATAATCAGAAAGGTTATTTTTTAGCATAGGTGCAACGCACCTATGCTTTAGATATATACGACATTTCGAAAACACACATCGATCGGTTGACCATTATGAAGCCTTACCTGATCAAAAATCAGACGAAATATCTATTTAATTTAGTATATGGTAATTCTTACAAGTTTTTTTTGGAAACGTTTTTCTAACGTTTTCTTCCAAGAATATTGCTGACACCGTTTTTAGTGAATTTTTCTAAGACCGTTTTACGTGAAAAAACCTTCTAAGAAACTAAAACAAATTTCGTTCGTAAAACAATTCTGTTCTTGTTGATAGTGACCTCACACCTAATTTCTATTTCCTTTGTTTACTGTTCTGTGAGAGGTCAAATGTTTACATAACTGAATTCATAAGGCACTGGTTTAAGGATATGTAACATTTCATCGGTTAATTATAAATAGAAATTAAAACATATTCTCAGCAGGAAGTGGGGCATAAAGCACTTTTATTCTTTGAAAATGTGTAAAAAATGGCGGAGTACGATGAATGTTTTCTGATTTATGACATGGATTCTGACCTGCCTTTCTATGGATTTGATGAAGTAGAGTTTGAAAGTAATAGAGATATGTTAATTGAAGTTAAAATGATTTACTTTGAGCCAGAAATTAACGTTACGAGTACTAGTAGAGCTAAAGGTTTAAATGTGGCATCGGATTTAATGGATTCGCGCGAATTCTGGACGAGTGTTGTGTCTGTAAAATATTAAATGGAAAGCTGTAAATGTATCAAGTCGGAAAAGAAAACGGATGGTTGCATAATGGTATGCGTGAAATAATGTAATTCTACGTATTTATTTTCATAGTTATGTCATTTTGTAACCATTCACATTCGTCACTATTTGGAATTCCCGTTTCTAAAAATAGATCATTTTGGTAACAAGGGGGGCGACTCGTGATGTCAGCAATTGTTAAGATTACAATATACTAAATAATCGATGCTGTACTCTCTTAACAAATCATCATATTTTCTTCGAAGGCATTTTATACACTTTAGACTGTTGTTCTGGTTTTATCGTTTGGAGATATTGATAGGGTAAGCATAGGTGTTCACTACTAAATCCCTGAAATAGGATAAAGTTGGAGATTAAAGTAAAAAATGGCACTGCAAAAGGTTACAATACACTAGAAAACGGCCGAAAAAAAGGCGCAAAAACAGTCGATTTTGATTTGAGTCGAATTCTTTTTTGGTTTGAACATGACATATCTTTTTTATTGCTTAAATCCATTCAGCTAAGAATGCCCTTCAAGAAAAGGTATAGTTATGGGGGTCTCTATGTGCAAAATGTTGTATTTATTTTCGCTCAAAGTTGTCGTTTTTTCATCGAAACATATAAGGAAACTATTTAGTATATTTTGACCTAAACATTTACTTCAGCAGCAACTTCCCTGTATCTTGCAACTATGCTTTCAGCGCCATCGGCGCTCTCGTTAATATTCTTTGTTACAGTGGCATTGACCTTAACCCAAACTGGCCCAAATGCAATCTCAAGCTAGGTCTGCTTGTAAGCAACCTACAAACATAAAATCATTGCAATACCTCTGTAAAAATTTCTAGTTATTTAGCACAAACAGTTTTCCAGACCTTGACCCAACTGGTCCCAAATGATTCTGAAGCTAGGTATGCAATGCAAGCTAACTATGTACACAATTTCAGTACAATATCTCTATACAAAACTAAGTTATGGATGGAAAGCTGTTGAACTTTACCTAACAAAAATGAAATACAATCCTAAACTAGGTCTCACAAGTTGCTGTTTTGCTATTTTTTGTAACAGTGCTTTTGTCCTAGACCCACCATGGTCACAAAATCAACCCCATACTAAGTTGGCATTTCTGATACATAAACACAAACTTCAGTGCAAACAAATTATACCTCATTCCAAACTAAAGTTATAGAGCTGAAACCATTATTCTATTCATAGTAAAAGTGGCCTTGACCATTAACCAACCAGTTCTACAAATAGCCTCAATCTAGTTTTCCATTCAAGCATACTTTCTCAGAACTTTCATCAAAATTATATAAGTCACTGCAAATGAAGGACACCACCAGTTTGCTGTATATTTCTATATTGAGTGCAAAAGACATTGACCCAACTGGTCCCTAATGAAAGTCAATGCTATGCAAGCAAGTGAAGTTATTGAGTGGAAACAATTTTCAAGAAATAGTGAAAATCAGGTCAATACAAAATCTGGATTTTCTATTTTAGTATCATAATTTAGAGGAAATTTTGTTATGTACGTCTTTTAAAACATATACACAGTGATTCAGTGCCAGTTTTGATCCCAGGGGCAAGTTTAAACAAGCTCTCAAGACGACAACTATAGAATGTTACATAATTATCAAATATGATTTTTTTGAAATTCTATTTTAAATCTTAGTATAATGTTCAGCTGCAAAAAATTACTTTTTAAACATTTTTTAAAGTTCTGTAAATCTCTAAAGCGGTTAAGGAGTAGTTAATCCAATGAAAATTAAAGCCTGATGTGTCGATGTAGCTCATTGGCAAATATATTTTATGGTTTGTGTGAAGGGACTGTAATAACAACACAGAACAATATATCAAAGATAAACGGTGTTTATGTTCTGGCGGTCAAGTGGCAAACGCGCGGTTACTTGCGCATGTCACTGCTGCGAACACGTCATGTATGTAATTGGTTGATCAACACTGTTTAGGTTGTTAGCTGAACTGTAGTAACTGTTTTGAAAGAATTAATGTTAATAGTAAAATAGATAAATAATGATTTTGTATGTCAGGGGCGTAGCTGCTATAAGCACAGCAGGCCCGGGCCTACAATTTTTTTTTAAACATGAAAAAAATATAATTGCTTTAAATTCGAAAAACGCATTAAAATGTTGACCCTGAGAGGGGTGAGGTGTTGGAAATCTGCATTTCATATTGACATAAACCTCAGACATTTGATTCTGGTTGTGTTCAAATTAATATCTTCCAATTATCAACTCTACTTCTTTCTATGTGCATGGATTCAAGCTCGCTTCTTTTCACGTGACTTGCTGTTACAAGTTTACATAGATCTACATGTAGATCTACTTGTCTCCCTTTCAACACTACAGTAAGTTGTAATCGATTATCCTTGGATTTCTAAGAAACATTCCGAATGATGTTTATGACCGCAGAAAATTAAAATGGAGCACTTGCCCCCGTATCCCGATCCATTGACTGGATCCAGATCGGGTCGTCCCTTGATGCCGAACAATAATTTGCCGTTATAGACATGCAGACAGTATTATTGGAAATAATCCCCATGGTTTGACTTGTGAATAAGTGGAGTGTTACACTTTTGAATGTTTCTCTGTTCCATATTGTTTTAAAATTTAGTTCTCTGGTATAAAGAGAATACAGTAAAATTTAGTTCTCTGATATTGAGCTAAAACAGTAAAATATCAAAGAAAAACAGGCCAAAGTCTTATATATTCTTATCTTATTATTTGTCTAGATATGCTTAAAATCTCACCACAGGCGTTATAGGATGTAAAAATGTTCAGGGGGAGGACTCCCATACCCCCCGTTTTTATATCATATCCGGGCCTACAGCTAAAAAAATGCTAGCAACGCCCCTGTATGTTGAGATTTTGTAAAGAAATAAGGATTTGTTAATTTACTCTATGACAGATGCATGGCCAGATAATTGAAGACAGATAAAAATGGGAGATGCAAAAAGCTCCATATTGATACTTAGGGCTAAGCTCAGATCAGTTAAAACGCAGACTAATTATGTTGCTTAGAGTCCAAAAAATACACATAAACCACATTATTTCAAAGTTAAGTGCAATAGGTTGATTGGATCATATTTGACTAAATTAACAAGAAAAACATTTTACAAATGATGAAACACGTTCTGTATTCCATAGATAACTCTGTAAATCAGCGGACCGTGTGCCTTAACTGGGCATATGAATTATTATGCAGAAAACCAAACTTAACCATTCTTTCACATCTAATAAAAATACTCAAACAAGGTACAATGACTGGACAAAATAAAAGCATGAAATCACTGCCACAAAATTGAAGATGCCATTTCTTAACATAAAACCTTTTTTTATTCATTATAACATGTAAACTGATGCAAAACTATATCCACCTAAGTTGTAAGTATGAATACATACCGTTCTTTCCACAGTAGCTGCGATTGAAGCCATGCGCATTGACGCTATCCACTGTGTCGGCAGAGGTACCGTGCCAGAGGAAACGTTCGTTTGTTGTTCCCGGAGGATTCTGTCCTTCTAGTTGCTTCTTCTTTGCAGCGTACTGTTGCCATAGAGACTTGTTCTGGACCATTTCAATCTGAACAGAAATGTAAAACAAAGATATGAACTTTGTTTAATTAACCTGTTTTAGGAAGGACAATTCCATGCATGGTGCTAAGTCAATTTCCTACATGGCCACGTGCCTATTTAATTTCATACCTATCCTAACTAAAGTTATTTAGCATATTTTTTATAATATTTCAAGTTACAGTGACACTTTAGGGTCTGAATTTCAGCTAGATACATACAACATTTCATGGCAATATCTCCATCCAAATTGAATTATTGGGCAAAAACCATTTTTCTATTCTTAGTAAAGGTTATGGTGACCTTGGCCCAACTTCGATCCCAAGTTTGGTCTCCTTGCAAGCTAGCTATCTTAAAATGTTCAGCAAGGTTGGTCAATCAAAACTTGTTCTTGACCAGTAAATGCAAAACTTCACTAAAATTGTTTAAGAACAAAAGAGGCGTTACTAAGCTAAATTGTAGATCAGAGCTATGACCCTTGGTAAGTGACAATATATATAATGACCACAAACATGATCACTGATCCTTATGGTTATTGAATATCTTTAGCATTTATCACAATAAGGAGATGTTGAATGGAAATTAACACCGAGTTCATAATGGCACAATATTCTGCTAATTTGCAGGTCACAGTTTAGGGCCTTGGTCAAATAAACAAAAGATATAGTTTCATTTGTATGCCTTAAATGGACTGTCAACCACAAACGAGGAAAAAAGAAAAGTTCTAAAAACCCATATTTTGTTTACAATTATTAGTTTATATTGATTAAAATATCACATCGAACATTTAATCAATTTGTTGTGGCCTAATATAGATATTACTGTGATAACGATATTTAATTGGAACCAAGTCTTATTTAAATCACGCAATACAATAACAACTGGGTGGGGTAACGGCCTAGCAATATTATATATATAAAATGAGGAGCTGCGCCATGAGCGCATGATACGCCCGTCGTTCGCCAATGAAGTAGTAAGGTAATAAATAACCCTTTGAATCATTTTTTTACTTCAGTTTATTTGTATTTGAATACATGGTTTATTTTATAAGTACATGAGCATGGAGCGCCGTCTCCTTGACATTCATACCATATCTTTTTTTGAGTATATGTATGCGTGTATGGAATTCCAATGTTCCAGTCAAATCTCATCCAGTTGAATATGTGAATACTTGATAATTTAACATTGTAACATGGTAAATCCGATACGGTAGGACAGTCAATGAAATCACGAAATTTTGACGAACAAAGTCGCATAACTCTGGAACGACAATTCAGAATTCCGTCAAAAATGAAAGGGGATCAGGGTTTATGAATATTAAGATTGTGTTAAAATTTGAAAAAAATCCATCGAAGGATATTTGAGCTACGGTAGGACATTCAATGAAATCACGAAATTTTGACGAACAAAGTCCCATAACTCTGGAACAACAATTCAGAATTCCGTCAAAAACGAAAGGGGATCAGGGTTTATCAATATTAAGATTGTGTTGAATTTGAAAAAAATCCATCGAAGGATATTTGAGCTACGGTAGGACATTCAATGAAATCACGAAATTTTGACGAACAAAGTCCCATAACTCTGGAACGACAATTCAGAATTCCGTCAAAAACGAAAGGGGATCAGGGTTTATCAATATTAAGATTGTGTTAAAATTTGAAGAAAATCTGTCAAAGGATATTTGACGTAGCGTACGACATTAACAGACGGACGGACGGACGGACAGACGGACGGACGGACAGACGAACGGACGGACGGACAGACGCGGGGTATACCATAATACGTCCCGTCATAGACGGGCGTATAATTATCTATCTACTTGCGTTATTTATAGTATGTATATCGTTATGTCACCTATTTTTGCGATGTACTTTTGATTTCACATCGCAAAATTTTATTACCAAATATACTGAAAATATAAACTTTTTCCAAACAATGTAATATACCAGTCATGATATTGTAATGAATATAAACTAACAAGAGGGCCAAGATGGCCCTAGTTCGCTCACCTGAGAGGAGTCGGTTCATTCAATCTTTACCAAATGTCAAACTTGACCTACTGATATTGTCCAGACAAACATCCTGGTCAAGTTTCATCATTATTTCATCTGCGAGTCATGATCAATGTACCTATGAAGTTTCATGATCCTAGGCGTAAGCAATCTTGAGTTATCATCCAGAAACCATTTTTCTAAGTCGAGTCACCGTGACCTTGACAGCCATTGTGTGAATACGTTTTTTGGCACTGTGACCTTGACCTTTGACCTAGTGACCTGATAATCAATAGGGGTCATCTGCGAGTCATGATCAATATACCTTTGAAGTTTCATGAACCTAGGCCTAAGCGTTCTTGAGTTATCATCCGGAAACCATTTTACTATTTCGGGTCATCGTGACCTTGACCTTTGACCTTGTGACCTGAAAATCAATAGGGGTTATCTGCGAGTCATGATAAATGTATCTTTGAAGTTTCATGATCCTAGGCATAAGCGTTCTTGAGTTAGCATCCGGAAACCATTTTACTGCTTTGGGTCACCGTGACCTTGACCTTTGACCTAGTGACCTGAAAATCGATAGGGGTCATCTGCTAGTCATGATCAATGTACCTATGAAGTTTCGTGATCCTTGGCATAAGCGCTCTTGAGTTATCATCCGGAAACCATCTGGTGGACAGACGGACCGACATGAGCAAAACAATATACCCCCTCTTCTTCGAAAGGGGGGGGGGGGGGGGGGGCATTATGAGAAAACTGCCCCCCTTTCAGCAGCCATGTTATTCAACTGACCGGAACCATTTTTGAACTCAACTCTCGTATCAAGGAAACAAATGTTCTGAGCAAATTTCATGAAAATTGGGCCAACAATGTGACTTCTACTGTGTTCACGTTATCACTATATACATATAGAGAAAAATGCCCCGCCAACTGGCGGCCATGTTTTTTCACCGATCCCGACCATTTTCAAACTCGTCAGAGATATCAATAAAACCAATGTTTTGACCAACTTTCATGATGATTGGGCAAAAATTGTGACTTCTAGAGTGTTTACAAGGTTTCTCTATAGCCAAATAGGAAAAAATGCCACTATATACATATAGAGAAAAATGCCCCGCCCACTGGCGGCCATGTTTTTTTCACCGATCTGGACCATTTTTGAACTCGTCCGAGACATCAATTGAACCAATGTTTTGACCAACTTTCATGATGATTGGGCAAAAATTGTGACTTCTAGAGTGTTTACAAGGTTTCTCTATAGCCAAATAAGGAAAACTGCCCCGCCCACTGGCGGCCATGTTTTTCAACGGATCGGAACCACTTTTGAACTCAACCAAGATATCATTAAGACAAACATTTTGACAAAGTAACATTAAGATTGGGCATGAAATGTGACTTCTACAGTGTTTACAAGGTTTTTCTTTTTTTTTACCTAGTTTTTGACCCGACACAACCCAGTTTCGAACTCGGCCGAGATTTCATTGAGACAAAGCTTCTGACCAAGTTTCATGAAGATGGGACAAGAAATGTTGCCTCTAGAGTGTTTACGAGCAAATGTTAACAGACGGACAGACGGACGGACGGACGGACATACGACGGACAAAGACCGGTCACAAAAGCTCACCTGAGCAATCAGGTGAGCTAAAAATTGTAAAAAATACAGTATTTTAGAACTTTTCTTTTTTTTTGTCGTTTGTGGTTGACAGTCCCTTTAAATATATGTTATGGTTGAAGTAATTTTATGCTAACCTGTCCTTGATTTCTAGAAAATTCTTAAGAAATTTTTAACAAACATTTTTTATTGAATTGCATAATGATTCTAAAGCTGAAAGTGTTGTGTTAAATAATATATATGTTCTTTTTCACCATTAACTGTTTATTTACAGAAATGTACTATTTTTTAGATCAAAATGTTTCTCTGTAAATTTTATTTGTGCAGTGAGCTAAAGCTAATTCTGTTAAAACAGACTTAAGAATACTTGAGAATTTGAATTTCCTAAGTTCAAGAAGCCTTTTGCAGTATTGCAAGCAATACACAGGTCCCTTACCAGAATACTTCCCAATCAGTAACAGAATGTGAATTACAACCTATATTTTACCCTTGATTTGGTATGATATATATAGAATATTATGTGAGTTTTGGATAAATATCAAATTTATCATGCAAGGCTTAGAACTGAGGTAGCGCGAGGCTTACTGAGTTAGAGCCGAGCATGATAAACTTGATCTTTATCAAACTCAAATAATATTCTATTAATCCTAGTATTTCCTCCCTTTTTTCATTAATAGTGATCAAATATTCCATTTTATGATAATTTTGTTCTTCCATAGTTGACAAAAAATTGTTGAAAACACCCATTCGTGTCATTCTGTGTAGATAATATAACAAAGTAATCCATGAGATAACAAACTTTTTATTGAACAAACAACCTTTGTAACATAGGGCACTTATGCTATTGTGTTGAAAATGAGACATAGAGAATAACAGGTTACTGCCTGATCTTTTTGTAATATATCAAGCAAGGCTTAGAATAATATAACAGCGAGGCTTACTTGTTTATCATACCTCTATATCGCCGATTTTAAAGAAAAAATGAAAAGATCGCTAAAAAGCTGCATTTTTAGCGGGAAAGAACATGATTTTTGTCGTTTGATATGTTAATAACAACGTCACGAGCACTTGCGCATATTATTTGTAAAACATGTTTGTTTGCTGTTTGTGTTGCTTTTTGTGTTTAAAATATATTACATCTTGGTATCAAATTGTTTGTTTTGTAAAATCTGATTCAATTTTACTAAAATGATTACTTTATAGTTGATTCCGAGTAATATGACCTACCTCCAATCATCGACTGAAATAAGAACTTCCTGTTGAACTGATATAAAACACTTGTGAAACACTATGTCCCCCCCATATATTTAACCTTTGAACTTGACCTTTGACCTAGAAGGATGACCTTGACCTTTCACCACTTAAAATCAAAATATGCAGCTCCATGAGATACACATGCATGCCAAATAGCAAGTTGCTATCTTCAGTATTGCAAAAGTTATGGCCAATTTTAAAGTTTGACGCAAATGAAAAAACCAACAAACAAACAAACCAACAAACAGACAGACAGGGCAAAAACAATATTTCCCCCAGTATAGACTGGGGGACATAAAAATATATCATGCAACATTATATCAGGCAGATATCAATGCAGCGCTATGATAAAATGCTTATCTATATCAATAACAATAAATTAATTAATTAATATTAGTTTCTCATGAACTTTAAGAATTAGGTCAAAAATAGTAACTCTGTCTATATTATAATAGCAATCAGAAAATACCCTTATCTAAAAAAAAAAAACGATAGTATAGAGCTCAAGTTTATATGATTCTTGTTATACTATAGATTTTCAGCTGGTAATAGGATAAAACTCATATTGCATAGTTTAATTGAATTGCAAAAGTCCATTCATCTCAGCAGTATGAAGTTTGGTTTTGATAACATTCACCACACGTCTCATCTAAGATGTGAAAACATACTTGGCAAAAACATAAAATTACATGTAGTATCCGTGTGCTTACGAATTTCTGTAATTATATATTTAATAGGTTCTTTTTGAGTAAATTAAGTATACATTGTAATTTTACTTTTAGTTGAGTATCAAGTCATCAGACACATGACCGCTGCAGAAATTAATAGTCATGTATAATCGTGTCATCACTTTTAATATGTATACACAGGGCTTTTTTTGGCCCGATTTTATAGCCGAAATTCGGCTATATTCCCAATCGCAAAAAGTATACCTTTTTCTCAAAACTTGCTAAAAAATTCCAAATTGGGAAAAAAACGCTAATGACACCAGTTGTTTCGCTTTTTAACAAAGCGTAGTCTGATCCGGTCTCGTACGGGTTTTAGACTATACCTAAAATTTGGATAACGTCTGCATTATTCATGTGCACAATATTCTACGTGTTGATCAGGCACTTATTATATTTGCGATAAAATTCAAGCGTTTTGTGATACGGCTGCATGGAAAACAAATGTCGCGCAATTCAAAATGTTACGTGAAAAAGATTTCTAAGCCAAACCCTGGCGGCAAAACAAAAACTGTTGATTTTTTTAAGCAAGCGTCATTAAATGAACAAACATTGTCAAGAAGTACAAGTCTTCCCATTGAAACTCCTTCCATTGTTAATGATAGTAATTTAATAACAAGTGACTATTTTGCATCGTCATTGTTGATTCCGAAAGTAAAGTGCTGACTGATATTCAAGATGTTGAAAGCAGTACTTCTTCAGAAGAATATGAAGTGCCTCCTAATAAAATGGTACTGAAGACTTTGTGTGAGCTTATTGTGTGGAAAACTGTTGATCATGGTGGTGATTGTGATAAAAGATGCTGAACTCATTCATTTAATTTTTTAAATCCAAATTTATTTTCCCAACATTTTGAAAATGCCGATAAAATTCCTAATTTCAAAGCCATGGGCTATCTTCCCAAAAAGCTGAAAAAAGCCCTGGTACACATGTATTAAGTTTTGTGATCATAATTTATGTACTTTTTTCAGTTTTTTGGGACAAACATATGATGGATAAACAGAGGTGTTGATTGCAGGACAAACAAATGGCATTCCTAAAGCGAATTGTGTAATACAAGTTTTATTTTCATATCTTGTGTACTTTTTTAATGATTGTAATACTCAGTTTTGTTATATTTTCAATAACCTGACATTTGACCTTTGTTGAAACAAAAAAGATGCACATATTGTCCTACAAGTATACCAAGTTTGATCCATGTATCCAGGATCCAGTGTTTTGGACTCTAACTTATGTACCAATTATTGATAATAGGGTTTTTGGTAAACAGATGCAACACTTACCCTAAGCTCAAAAAGCTCAAAAACTAGCATTTATGAGTCTTTTTTCTACCTTCAACTGATAATAACTTAATAATAAGCTATGATTTCAAGTTTAAATGTTTTATTTTGAAAAGATAAGATTACTCAGTTGACAATTGACAGACATCCATGGTTAATCAAGTATAACCCTCTACTTCGTTGCGCGGTGTAATTAATTTAGAGGGTGTATGATGTAACACATTTATAACGCTTCATAACATAGTCATTAGATAGTCATGGGCTAATTTCTTGTTGCCTAATCCATACAAATACTTATCCTACACAGGTAACGCATACTAGAACATTACTTTTCTCATATGCTTAGCCGCTTTTGATATATACTTAATTCAGAATCGCTTACAATCAATATCGTTAAACATATACTACTACCTTTTGGATAGCAAAATTGGCACCAGCCGTTGATGTGAAGGTAGTTGATATTGTTCCGTATCTAGGGTCAGTGGTAAGTAGGGTATGCACCAAGAGATTTCCTTTCATATCCTTCCAATCTGGTGGTATTTCATTCAATTTGTCTATGAAAGAAATATAATGCTTAATGAAAATAATGTATAACAAGACCTCTGTTTGTGATACACAATGTCCCCTACTGCGCTTTGAAAACGCACAGCAGCTACATGTATTTTAGAGAAAATTGTTAAGTCCAAGGCATATTTCTTCACCAAAAATCAATGGACCTGAACGAAACTCACACTTCATATGTAAGTCATGTAGGTAGACTCCCACACCAAAAATCAGCTGAATATATGAAAGTGTTCGTAAAACAACTCCAGAAAACGGTTATTATAGAGTAATTTTTTAAGTCAAAGGCCCATGATTTCGCCCTGAACAAAAGTCACACTTAATTTGTTAGTCATGTAGGTAGACTCACACATCAAATATCAGGTCAATATCTTAAAGCGTAAAGGAAAAAAGTCTGGAAAATGGAATGCCGGACAGACGGACATACAGAAAGATTAACAGACAGACTGCTATATATGCCACACTACCGGGGGTATACAAACATTTTCTGAATAAAATCTTTCAAACTATTTCCATACATGCCATACGTCCCGGATTGTCCGGGATTGTCCCGGAAATGAAGAACGTGTCCCGCAGTCCCGGAAAAATGTCAAATGTCCCGGAATGTACAAAATCCATATATACATGTTCCTTATCTTAGGCTTAACTGCACCTTGAATCTGTGTTCCCACTAATCCGCAGCGCCTCCATGGCAATGCCTACCCGAATAGGACTACGCTACGTGTCATAATCGATCAATTAACAGGGGTCCTGTTATCATATCGATTGGCTCACGTTCGCAGTCAAACCGAAAAGGCGGCATTGTTTAATGTGGTTGTTAATTGACTTGAATACATGTATACTGATTTTACGGCAGTTTGTTGGCGCATGCTTTGAATGAGCGACAACACTCGTAAGCAGTCATAACTGTACCTGCAGTAAGACCATGCATACGACAAGTGACGTAATTTTCAGAAGCGTGTGATTGTATGGCAGTTTGTTGAATTAATTACGCACAACTGTACATGGTTCGTTCGATTCTCAAATGAGCATTATTCAATTCGTAATCCGAAACATGCTTCCGAATTTTAATGCTTACACGACATTAACAAATTTTTGAGTCAAATCAACAGAGCTTTATCCTTTGTCTCTATAAAAAGCGCGCGAAAATTTAATGTAGAACGTCGTCGCATGGAAAGTGTGGTTGTATTTTGTGTTGTATAAAAACATGAACATCACGTCAGGCTGACGGCAGGCGATTTACGGGTGTTCAGTGGGAAAAACGCCCCGATTGGACATTATTTCATCACTTTAAATAGTAACAAATGCGCTACAAAGTTTTTATGCGGCCATGGATACGCCCACGCGTTTCATGCAGATGATGTGACATGTACACTAAAGTAATTTGGTGCTCTTTTCTAACACGAAAAACACGTGGCTTGTATCAAGTAACGGAAGTAGTAATGTTTAATTTGACGTTAATAGATCTAGTATATTTCGGATAGGCTTTCGAGCTTAGCAATTTACGATGTGATAAAAAATGCGTAACAAAAATGCATATATGTCAATATATATCGCTATATGTATACATGTCCCGGAAAATCTGCAAAAGTCCCGGAAAATTAAGCTCAAAGTCCCGGAATTGGTCTGAAAATTTATGGCATGTATGCTATTTCCAAAAAAAGAATTATCTGTAAATCCGGATTCTAAGGTCTTCTGAGAATGGGTTGGTGAATATGGTCATGGTTCCACAATCAATTCACATTTAAATCATCAGTGGCATTTGTTGGGGTTTAAAGACCTTTTGGAAATGTTTAACTATACCTTGAATCAAATCCTTTCGAACAATCTTTGTTTTCTTGTTGTCATCCTTCTCATCCTTCTCATATTCTTGCAATGTATTGAAATCAACGACAACTTCAACACTGTCTTCCCTGAAATTTGCAATAAACTTACTTTGTTGCCATGTAGCAATATTAACCCTTTCCCGATCAGAAGCAAAGTGAAAATGGCTAGTTGCAAACAGCATAAAACCAGAACAGCCTGTCTGTTAAGGTTTTATGCTGTCTGAAAGGTCTTAAATTAAAATCAACTTTTCAAGGGACTACAAATGCATCAAAACACGTATCTAAGTGTTAAAGGGTTAAATATGCATGTGTTTGAACTGAAGGACAAAGATGCACCCACTTTCTGCTTGTAGTCAAACCTACAAGTGCCTTATTAGTGCCTAAAATACACCCAAATTCCGCTTTGTAGGACTGCAAATGCAGTTCAGTATTAAGAAGAGGTTTCTCAACAATGCAAGCTTCATGTAACCTTTATTTAAATTGAAAAATAACTCTGAGACCCACTTTAACTGTTCTGAGAAGGTAGCATTCACAAGGTTATACAATAGACTATCTAATCTCATGACAAAAGTCAGGCAAAATTTCAACAGCACCAATAATCTCACTGGTTTATCAAGATCAGGAAATACATGTGACCCTTTTTGAAGGACAGGAACCTATATCACTTGGCAACACATTTTCAGAGCAAGTTTCATGATGATTGAGCAAACATACATCACTTCTTTAATGTTCACAGGCTTTTTCTATTATTTTACTGAGTGACCATGTTTTTACACCATACAGCCCATTTTTAAATTCATATGAGATATCATTGGGAAAAATGTTCTGACTAAGTTTTATGAAGATTGGTTTATTAAAAGTGGCATCTTGACAGTTCACTAACTGTTTCTTTAATTTGACCCAGTGACATATTGACCCCAAATGACCCAGTTTTGAATTTGGCAAAGATATCATTTCCACAAATCTTCTTAACAAGTTTCATAAAGATTGGGAAATAAATGTTGCATAATGATAGAGTTTTCATAAGCTTTTTCGTAAATTTGACCTAGTGACCTAGATTTTGACCCCACATGCCCCATTTTTAAACACAGGCAAGACCCTGCTTTGAACATTAGGAGAAATTGTCTGACCTAGAAACCTAGGTTTTGACCCCACATGACTCTGTTTTAAATTTATTCCTAATATCATTGGTATAAACACTCTGACCAGGTTTCATGACATTTATACAATAAATGTTATGTCTACAGTTTTCGCCTCTATTTTTCAATAATTTTAACTAGTTGCCTACTTTTTAAAGACTAATGACCCAGTTTCAAACACAACTGAGATATTTTGGATCATGAAATTGGGTTGCTGCATTTAAATTATATCAAAATCAGATCAATAGTGTTTGAGATCTTATGTGGAATCAGACTTATATCAAAGGGGCAATAACTCCCTGAACGCTCACAGCCTGGACGACCTGACAATAAGCACATGTCCACACTGTTGCAATACTGCAAACAAAGTTTCATCAAATTTGCCCGGATAAGCTTATTTATGGCCATTTTTGACCTTTGAACTCAAAGTGTTATCTTGACCTTGGAGATATCGACGTAATTCTTTCGCGCGACACACTGTCCAGTGATGGTGAACAAATGTGCCAAATCATTTTAAAATTTCACAATTAACGCCAAAGTTATGGCCCAGACAAGCTGATTTATGGCCATTTTTGACCTTTAAACTCAAAGTGTGACCTTGACCTTGGAGATATCGACGTAATTCTTTCTCGCGACACACCGTCCAATAATGGTGAACAAATGTGCCAAATGATTTTAAAATCTCAAAATGAACGCAGTTTTTGCCCAGACAAGCTCATGTATGGCCATTTTTGACCTTTGAACTCAAAGTGTTACCTTGACCTTGGAGATATCGACGTTATTCTTTCATGCAAAACACCTTCCAATTATGGTGAACAAATGTGCCAAATGATTTGAAAATCTCACAATAAATGACAAAGTTATGGCCCTGACAAGCTCATTTATGACCATTTTTGACCTTTGAACTCAAAGTGTGACCTTGACCTTAAAGATATTGAAGTAATTGTTTCGCGCGACACACTGTCCAATGATGGTGAACAAATGTGCCAAATGATTTGAAAATCTCACAATGAACAACATAGTTATGGCCCGGACAAGCTTTCGGGAAAGACAGACAAAGTGACTCCTATATAGCCCCCATTACCAATGGTAATGGGGGTATAATAATAAATTCCAGTGATCTGCCTTAAACATTATTAAAGTAGAACTACCTAAAAATATACACATGTCTGCCCAGAGATGCAGCATACATAGTTTAAAACATTTGGATCATTAGTAATCGAGATCAAAAGAGAAAATGAATTCTTATTCAAAGGGCAATAACTCCCACAAAAATCAATAGTGCAGAACAACCACATTTGCATAACAACCCCTAACTGAGAGTGCATATAAAGTTTTAGCAAATCTGATCGCTAGTTACTGATGTCTACAACTTAAGCTCCACTTTCAAATGACTCCTAAGGTAATAATTCCTGAAACAAGAGGCCCCAAAGGGCTCTGGGTTGCTCACCTGAGAGACTTAGATGGAAAGAAACAAAGATTAAAACTCTTCAGCAAATATTTCAAATTATTAGTATCACAAGACTGACTTTAAAAATAAGGTGTTCCAAAGTATTCACAATAGGCCTATATAGAAAATTACCACACCCACCCTGGCGGCCATGTTTTTAATACCCAGATTTTTTTCAAAATATATAATATAAGGAAAATGCTTCTTACAAACATATAGAGAAAACTGCCCCATCCCCTGACGGCAATGTTTTTCCACTGATCACGACCATTTTCAAACTCATCCGACATATCAATAAAACCAATGTTTTGACCAAGTTTCATGATGATTGGCCAAAAAATGTGACTTTTAGTGTTCACAGGCTTTTTCAGTATATAAATATAAGGAAAATGACCCCCCCTCCCCTGGCGGTCATGTTACTAGATGGATCAAAACCATTTTTGAACTCAAGCGTCGTATCCAGGAAACAAGGGTTGTTAACGTTGTTTTGTGAAAAGAAAAGGTTTGCTGTTTTGGCAGATATATACATATATGTGTTATCAGTAGTTTTGTGTGTGTGTGTTTAAAAATTTTTAAATAGACATTTGTTACCCGTTGCGACAAAGCTATTATTTTGGATAAAAGTAATATGAGGACAGTAATTTAATAATGAGCATCAGCAAACGAAAATGGAAGTACATTTTTCAACAAATTGTTGTCCAAATTTGAGATAATGAGATAAGCATCTCAGCATCTTAACGGGGATGACTGTTTACAGTCTGTTTAGCAAGAACACTTTAAGATACTTAAAACAACCGTATTTGTTCAAGATATTGTGTTTTTATAAAATAGTTTTTGCAAAATTAAATAAAATAAGTTGAATTGTTATCATATACATGTATCAAAGTCAGTTATAAAAATGTAAATGAGTATGAGAATATGTACAGCTACTAGAAATTCAATACTGATCTTCTTTTATAGTACAAAACATCACTTGATCTTTCTTATAGTTATAAATGTGTGCAAATATAGAAGTAAACACACACAAGACATTTGAAAATGTATCATATCAAAACAACAATCAAACTATTTGTAATTTAAATGCACAAAAAATCTGTCGCATAAATACATTATTTTTGGAAAAACAAATGCAAATCAACTTTTCTTCATACAGTTGTTTGTGCTTCTTAAAAGATGTGATAAGTTGTTGTTTTTTTACTACCAAATTGTTCACATTTTTGACAAAGTGTTTTTAAACAACTGGAACAATTTTAGGACTCACCTTGCATTGATATTTCCAATTGAAACAACAATAAAACCTGCTAAAATCACATAATCACAAATAAAATCACAAATCTTTCATAATCACACACAAACTACTGACTAACTGAAAATTGTAGGGGTAAAACATTTCAAGTTGTAATGTCATATCTATCTTATTAATGGTTTCCATCTGACATCAACACAAAGGTCTTTGATGAAAGTGCCCAGTTAATTGGGGTCAATTTCCAGGAGTGTTACACAACTACCACCTGGCAACAATGCAGGCACAGGTATAAATGAGTTTTATAGAGAGTAGCCTAGGATAAGTGAATGAAAAGTCAAATAAGATTCATATGTAACACTTCTTGTTGTTTTATTGGTTTTACCACTATGTTAAATTTCTGCAAAGATATAGATAACAATCATAAGTAATGGCAATAATTAATTTGAGTAATGCAATAATTATAATTAGATATTTGGGTTGTGGTTAATTTTTGAGAATCCATTACCAGTATCATCATAATCATCATCATCATCATCATCATCATCAACATCCGCATTACAACTAGAGTGTTAACATGGTTTTAATAAAGTCATATTATGAAAACTGCCGCTACCCTGGCAGCCATGTTTTTCAACAAACCGTAACCATTTTCGAACTCAGCCAAGCTATCAATACAACAAATCTTCGGACCAAGTTCCATGAAGATTGGGCTATAAATGTTACTTCTAGAGTGTTAATAAGGTTTCACTATAGCCATATAAGCAAAGCTGCCCCGCCCCCTGGCGGCCATATTTTTCAACAGACCGAAACCATTTTCAAACTCAGCCTAGCTATCATAAAAGCAAATGTTCAAACCAAGTTTCATGAAGATTGGACTATAAATGTGACTTCTAGAGTGTTAACAAGGTTTAACTATAGCCATATAAGCAAAACTGCCCTGCCCCCTGGCGGCCATGTTTTTTTACTGATCCGAACCATTTTCAAACTCGACCGTGGTATCCAGGAAACAAATGTTCTGACCAAATTTCATGAAGATTGGACCAAAAATGTGACTTCTAGAGCGTTCACACGTTTTCACTATATACATATATATATAGAGAGAAAACTGCCCCATCCCCTGGCGGCTATTTTTTTTTACCGATCTGGACCATTTTCGAACTCGTCCGAGATATCAATTAAACCAATGTTTTGACCAAGTTTCATGATGATTGGGCAAAAATTGTGACTTCTAGATTGTTCACAAGGTTTATCTAAAGCCATATAAGGAATACTGACCCGCCCACTGGCGGCCATGTTTTTCAATGGACCGAAACCATTTTTGAACTCAACCAACATATCATTAAGACAAACATTTTGACAAAGTTACATGAAGATTGGGCATCAAATGTGACTTCTACAGTGTTCAAAAGGTTTTTCTTTTTTTTGACCTAGTGACCTAGTTTTTGACCCAGCATGACCTAGTTTTGAACTCGGTCGAGGTATCATTGGGACAAATGTTCTGACCAAGTTTCATGAAGATCCGACAATAAATGTGGCCTCTAGAGTGTTCACAAGGCAAATGTTGACGACGAAAGCACAACGCACGACGGACAAAAGGCGATCACAATAGCTCACCATGAGCACGTTGTGCTCAGGTGAGCTAAAAAGCATTTAACCTGAATGAGCAGTCAATATGCGCCTGTCAACCCAATACAGATATTGCAATTCAAGTTTCATTAGATTTAGCTTATAAGTGTCATGAGATCTCAAGCGGAAAAGAAAAGTGTGATGGCATATAAGGGCAGTAGGACAGACAGAACAATATCAAGTAAAAAGGAAACAATTATGGAGAAAATTCATTTCAAATAAGAATTTCAACAGATAAAATAGCAACTTCATGTTATAAATCTCATGAAGACGCTGTAAATAATGGTGTAATATGTTCAATTAAGTAGCTTAAATACACATTAAATAACAGTAATAACTAGCATCTTATAAAAACCAACGCTATGAAAATAATAATAATTTTTGTTAATTTAAATAAAGTCATCACTATGCTGTTAATAAGCATGTACATGAATCTATTACATGCACACTTTTAAGGCTCTAATGTCATATTCATAGAAACAGAACAAACCCCATGCAATTGACAGACACAAAGACAGACAGATAGACTAATTGAGAGATATTTCATAAGAGCCATATTTTGACTTGTCCTAGATAGTTTCATACAGATTTAATCATAAATGTGGCTTAAAACAAGGTGGATCTAAGCTTTTACCTTTTCACCTAATATTTGACCAAATTCGAACTTTGGCTCAATATAGGCAATATGAATTCTGATCCAAACTGAGCCGAAACTGCAGCTTTTAGAGTAGCATTAAGCTAAACTCTGACAATGCACTACATGATACACAACAGAGCACAATTAACATAGACTGAATATAAAAGGTTGCCTTGACTTTGAATGACAACATACCAACCAACACAAAGACTCCAAACTTTGTGAGGGTATTATATATACCACCAGTACTCGGAGACCACACAGTTACACCACGAAAACCCCAAAATTGGGAAACCATCTAATACAACCGCACACAATAAAAATGATAATAATACTTACTTATACATAAATTGGCTGTCTTGATTTTTGAATGCCTTTTCTATTTTGTAGTTGAGATCGAGGCCATAAGCATTTAAATCATCACCTTCATCAGTGACATCTATGTAGTACCACTGCACAACATCTTTCAAGATCATTGCTGCCTGTTTGTCATTTTCAATTTGTATTGCGTCCTTTATTATTCTATAAAACACAGATATTTGTCTATTTGCATTAGAAAACACAGATATTTGTCTATTTGCATTAGAAACAGCACGAACAAATTGATCTTGTTCATCAAACGTTATACAAATGAATGGATACCAAAGTACAGAATGCATTGGTGGAAAAATACCAGGTAATTAAATAAATGGCAATTTCACTTTTGACAAAAAATATATGACAAGTCATAAAGGTCTGCTGAGACAACAAAAATATTTTGATAAACAGGAAATGGGCTTGTTGGTTTGACAGACAATAGGCCAATTTGATTAAAACAATTATTAAATGAACAAACAGACTTACTTATTCATCAAAGTGCTGGCGTGGTGTACATTTGCCATCATTCCAACAATTTCTACTCCATCGCTGATGGGTCTAAAGTCGACATTGTGTTTCTCTGCAATTTTTCTTAATGCGCTTTCCTATAATACCCATTTACAAGAAATGTTAGTTAAACATGAATGACTGCCCACCAACCTACGAGAAGTGAAGTGTAAATGTGTAATTGTTACAAGATATTTTTTTATTGCATCCCCTGTGACCTTGAACTTTGACCTGTTGATCTACAAATTGAGACAGGTCTTACTCCTTCAAGACCAAGCAACATAATTTATAATAATTTATATGATCCTTGGCTAAAGCATTCATTAGAAATTGTATGGGAACCGTTTTCATGTTACAAGTTTCTGTGACCTTGACCTTTAACCTGTTGACTTGAACATCTAAATGCATCCTCCTTTCATCCCAAGTAATCCACATATAAATTTGACATGAAAGTAGGCAAAAGTTTTCTCTACATATCATGCAGCGACAAAATGATCTTCATTTCAAGTTATAACAAGCCACTGTCACCTGAAACTTTGACCTGTTGAACTCAAAATTGATATTACTCTTATGATTTTCAAGCTATGATTTTGGTCTTATTGATCTAACAAGAGCACTGCATAACAGGTGCCACGCTCTGCTGCGGGTGCATTTATGAATAAATGAAAGCTTGACATTTTTTTTTTTTTAAGAGGTCACAGTAACCTTGACCTTTGACCTAATGACCCCAAAAAGGGGTGTGGCATGTAGAACTCATCAAGGTGCAGCTACATATGAAGTTTCAAAGTTGTAGGTTGAAGCACTTTGATTTTAGAGCAAATGTTCAAAACCTTGCCAAAATGTTAAGGTTTTAGCATGACGCGGACAACGGACACGACACGACGAGCTGGCTATGACAATACCTCGGGTTTTCTCCGAAAACAGCCGAGGTAATAAATGAAAGCTTGTCAGAATTATTTTTGTGTGTGTGTGTAAGAGGTCGCAGTGACCTTGACCTTTGACCTAGTGACCCAAATATGGGTGTGGCGTGTAGAACTCATCAAGGTGCATATGAAGTTTCAAAGTTGTAGGTGGAAGCACTTTGATTTTAGAGCCAATGTTCAAAACCTTGACAAAATGTTAAGGTTTTAGCACGACATGGACGGCGGACACGACACGACGACCTGGCTATGACAATACCTCGGGTTTTCTCCGAAAACAGCCGAGCTAAAAATCAATAAACCTCTTTCATTCCTCTTAATTCACTTGTCATACAAATTTGCATGTTCATAGCTTACCTAAAAGCATTCTTTAAATAATGTGAGGAAACATCATCTTCTAATTCAAATTAACCATAATTCCAATTTGCATTATCGTAGGTCAGCATTCTTTAGATATCGCACAGAAACGAAATGGTATACTTACAGACTGGTGCAAAGCAATGTTATCTGTTTCTTTAGAGGTTCATTTTGTGCATACCATCAGTAATGTTGATAAAAAAAAAAATCAATATGAGTACACTATTAATACCTGTGTTCCATCGAACCGTTGTATAATGGAGTCACTTAAACGAGTAGTTGAGACTTCATCTGCAATCATGGCATTTATCTTATCAATGGCTTTTCTTATGTCCGATACTTCCATAGCGTGAATAATAAGGCAGACAGAATTTACGTTAGTGGATGTGTTTCTTGGCTGTGTTCTTGCAGCAGTCATGGATGGTTTTCTTTTAGTACCTGGAATTATAATGTATAAAGACCTAATATTTACATGAATAGTTCTTACTTTATTTTACTTTGGAAAAATTTGAAAAACACAAGATCTGCCACATTGACAATGGAAGTATAAAATGGGACATAACTTAATAAATAATGCAATGACAGTTAATCCTAGCAGATATTAAAAGGCTATGGAAGTTATGCACTAGACAAAACAACACAGGTGACAATTGAGCAGGGATGCCCAATTACTCCAATTTTTTTCAAACTCCAATATGATCAAAAATCAAGCTGGCTCATGATTTTGACCCCTAAGTTTGACCTTTAACTTTGAAGTTGGCAGACAGGTGATAAATGCAAACTCTGTCCGCTGCTTCATGGTGGTCATAAGTGGTAAGTTTTTTTTCAATTTGCATGATGTTTGACCAAGTAACAGTCTATAGCATGGCCTTAGAATTATTTGTATGATAAAATCAATTTATCTTTTTGTCTTTCACTCGTATGTTAACATATTGTACAGAAATAAATTAAAATCAGAAATGAATAATGTGAAATGCTGAAATTATACTGAAATAACTTGAGTCTGTACATACAACAGCAAGTCGGTTTATTTTAGAGAACAGGGTAGAGGAATAATTTGTGATTGCTTTTTCAAGAAGACAAGAGAGTCATGATTTCCCTTAAGCACTCACTGGAGGTCACAGACACTAATTAATTAAGACTTGACCTGGCTACATAGTTTTTTACCCTAATTGACCAAGATTAAAACATGGCCTTCATAAAGGATAAACAATCTGACCAAGTTTCATCAAGATATAGATTTACATGTGTGACAAGATATTAAGAAGTCCTTTAATACATAATGAAAATATAGATCAAACAAGCCCTATTTTAGCATTAAAGTGATATGTTTCTACCTTTGACCTTAAAGTATGACAATCATTTAAAAACATCTGTTTTGTGTGAAACACTCTCTTAACTATGAAACATATGCATCAAGTTGTTTTGAAATCCTTTAATAAATGAGGAAAATATATCTCTAAGAAGCCATATGTTAGCATTACAATAGAATTTGACCTTAAAGTATAACCTTAATGTCTGGATTTTGTGTGAAACACAGCGTCTGATAAAAAGGTAACATTTTTGCAATTTTATTTTGAAATCATGAAAAAAAACAACATATCTTAAACAAACCCTAATTTAGCATTTAAATGCTATTTTTCTAACTTTGACCTTGAAATATTATCTTGATCTTACAACTAGCAATCTAATTTCTGCGAATAACATATTGTCAAATATAGGTTAACATTTGTGCCAAGACATTTTTAAATCCTTACATGCATGTCAAAGTTATACCTAGGAGAAGCCCTTGATGGCTATATGTTAAACATTCCACCTTGAAATATGACCTTGAAATAAAAATAACCAAGTGCCATTGTGCCACTAATTTATAAACATACGCTTACGATTTGGGGGGGGGGGGGTATCAGCAGGCAGCAGGGTTTACAGTCAGCTTATAGTTTAGTAGGAGTTGAGCAAAGAAGCTTGTTAATATAATTATAAACAATGGACTAAAACTTCTTTAGAAAAAAATCAACCATGATGAAACATAGACAACAAGAGATTGCCAAGCAATATGGTCCCCTACCGGTTAAACTCCACCCATTGTCAGTAAAAAAATTTTTTTTTTTTTAATATTTTTGTTGCCATAGCAACCAGAATTTTTGACATAAGAACAAAATGAAATGACGTGCATAATCTCCATCTATCCATGTTTCAAGTTTCATGAAAAAATATTAAGAACTTTTAAAGTTATCGCAGGATCCAGAAAAGTGACACGGACTGACTGACAGACAGACTGACAGACAGACAGACGGAGTGCAAACAATAAGTCCCCTCCGGTTTCACTGGTAGGGGACAATAAGCGCAGTAGCACATGCAGATTATTATCTCTAAAAAATTTAAGACAATTGCAAGCGAAATGTTTGAGGTGTTGCCCACAAAAGCTTTTATATGTACCGGTAAGTCTAAACAAAGGGATTTTTTTTAATAAAGGGCTTTTACTCCTAAATTAAAAAAACAAACTAAATTGTCTAGAGCGTTTATATAAGCTTTCGGCTTTCGATGCAGTCGAGCTAAAATAAATAGGTTCAAACTAAACTAAATTGTGAAACCTTGATAATTTGTGCTGATCTAGAGAGATAATAGTTTAAAACTTTTTCTTATTTAATGCAAATGATAGATTGTTAACATAACTGGACTTAATAATTTCCTGCCAAAAGGAAAGTGAATATGCAGAAAAAAAATAACTTAAAAACAAATACACTAACTCCAATATAATGCTTTTCTGGGGGTCCAAAGATTGCAATCTCGATATATCCGGTGCGCCACATAACTTGTCACCTCATTCATGCATGTATTATTAGTTACACAGTTAGTAACTGATGGTGTATGGGATATACACCCTCAGTAATTTTATACCATACAAGAGCGAAGCTCGACCGACTACTTGATTACTCGGGGTGTATGGAAATTACTCGGGGTGTATGGAAATTACTCGGGGTGTATGGAAATTGACCAGTCGCCAAATTATCGATCACTCCGCCCACATAGTCACGTGGTCTAGTGATAAGAAAACTCCGACAAGCAGATCGCAATTAAAGCGGATTACGTGAGCGAAATACTATATTTGTAACGAGGTATCATGCTCTTTTCTATAATATAAATTATTTAAAGCCGCACAGTAAACTAAACTGCTTTGTAAAACTTTAATACAATCATAAATGCTTTAGAGAAAAATGGCGTAATCAAAATACTGTGAAACCATTTATTTTCGACAGCACAAAATTTCGTCATTTTTATAAAAATGACGATTTCGTCAGCACTTAAATTCGCCGATTTTTTATTTTGAATTAAAAAAAATGCGTCAGTCAATATCCGATTTGTGTGTAATACATATTCGCGATCAATCGCAGTTGCGAAAAATCGTGGTACGAATGCGGGAACACACTTGAGAATCACTGCAGGAGGTGGGGCCTGTTTGTCACATGCCAATTAACTAGTCTTTGGTTATCAAGGGACAGTAATAAACCCTCTTAATGTATGCCATTCACACGTTCATTGTTATGATTAGCGGACAAGTGGGATCGAATAAGCGTTAACGAGTGTTTGTAAAAACAAAGCCAATTGCCAATTAGTATTATTCTATCAAATAGCAAATAAAACTAGTCACTTTTGTTTATTTTCTTGGGTATGTGTTCTAGTTGGTATGATTTTTATTAAAATGCTGTCAATACCGTTTAAAAACTGTTTGTGTTATACGAAAGAGGTTCCAGATTGTTAAGTGTTTTTTTTTCAAATAAAATGCTTTTTTATTCTGATATCAACATTAAAATTATAAACTCTATGTGTGTGTTTATTCTTAAAAAGTAAACTACCGGTATATAAATCAATAATGTCAATAATTTAAAAATAAATAAATTGATACATATAAAATAGTAATACGTGTGGTTAAACGCAAACAATCAAACAACAAACAGCAATTAAAATATTCTTTATTAATGTGTGATAAATACGCATGTTGATCACACATCGTCATCTTTTCATTTGGTTTATTGTCTTTCATCGGCATTCGCTGCGTGATGGCTAATATGCAACACCCCTGAAAAACACAATGCACCTAATGGGTAATAAAGTTATAAACAATTAGCGCTAATTCATTACCATTCTACATAAACGAAGTCAACGCATTTGATACAGCTGTACTGCACACGCGTTTTAAAGAAGTGTAACGTGTCAGTTAAGTACCTTGTGTAATCAACATCCCTTTGTGTCAAAACCGGATTAATCTTGATTACGAAACAGCAGTGAATGTGTGCATGGATTATGTTGGAATTTAATGCCTCATGTCTACGGTAAAGTTTTAAAATATTGTTCAACTTAGTGTTTGTTTTTGTTCAAACATAGAGCATAATTGTTCGTTAGGATCTTAAATTCGCCGATCGGTCGACTGACGAAATTTATGAAAATTAATGCCTGACGATTAATAATGGTTTCACAGTAAATGAGTTAACGGCAGACTGACTATCAGAAACGTTTCTTATACATAACATAGGAAGTTGATGAAAATCCGTTGTAAAAATGAGCATTCATTTTATATTGATTTTGAACTTGTATTAAATCGTCTGACAGTGAATCCGGTGGCTATTTATATATAATTTTGAAAATATTTTTTATTAAATGCAAATGACACATCCATATCATGATGGGGTTTTTGTTTATTACAAATGTTTAGATCTTTGTTTTATTGTGTTATTTTTAAAAAGACACCGATTTTTTTATTTAGATATAAATTAAATTTTGATTGTAACCATAATTTAATACAGGCCTAATTTCGTTGTTTCATTAACAGATAGTCTAATATGCATTTTATTTCATTTATTTTTAATGCGAACCTGTTACATTTCACTATCGAAAAATGAAATGTTGGTATCACGGTACTATTCACGAACATTCGAATTGAATACATTTAGCCTATTATGCATGTCTTTATTTATAACAAGATGGCCCTTATATGTTAATTGCAATTTTCACATTTCTCCCCGTATCAATGTATGTTGTATTATAAATGTTGTTATTGTATTATAAGCCGTATTTTTTACACTTGAAGTCGCTTTAAGCTGGCTAAGCCGCGTTGAAATCACCTTTTTGTTGTTTTTACTTTAGTTAAAACAATATTTAAGTTAACAATTTATAATGATTTCCCTTGTTTATGATCCACTGAAAATAAATATATAATTGGAAATCATTTAAGTAATTAAATAGTTTTCTTTTCTTGTGTACAGTACCTAACAATGCCATAATGTTCCTTCATTCTGAGATCCACGCAACATACTGTCATTTATTAATCATCGACAATTACGCTGAGATTAATTAGCACGTGTGGCAATTATTATGTTGCCCAAACTGCTTAATAATATTGTGCATCAAACGGTATAACACGTTTTTATAGAACACACGATTTATTGTGTTTGATTTCTCATTAATCGTTCATATGTCAGTGATTAATCTAGGTCCGCGTCCTGCGTCTCTGACGCATCAAAATCGGAAAAAACGCACCGTAGCGAAGTATGAGCGTCCTCGAGGACGCATACAAATCCGTGTTTGTATTTCTCACGAATGCATATATTTTACGACGCCGTATGTATCACGCTGTTAAAATTCTACAAGACACATTTTCATTGGCTTACAGAGCCGCATATGCTAAAAATAACCAATCAGTGTATTCGTTCTAAATTTGCTTCGTCGAGATTAATTTTAAAGAGCCCGGATGATAATATTCGTTCGGCTGCATTAAGAAAAAATGCCACCAAAGAAAGTGTTAAAGCTTGACACAAAGCAGCAAACTCTTGTTAATTTTTGGCGGCCCGATACTGGCGGACATGATGACTCGCTCGATTTATCCGCGAGTGTTAACGAAGAGAAGGAACAACCAAGCGCAAGCGTCCGAGATGTAAGCCAGCCAAAGAAACGTGAGTTTTTGACCAAATGGCTTTCAATGTACTCTTGGCTTAGATTTGTTGAAAGAACAGACACGCATGACAACTTTATGTATTGTTCTATTTGCGACGAGAACAACGCTAAAAATAGCATGGTTCAACAAATGCACAATAGAAACTACCAGAAGTTTTAATTTTTTTTTTCTCATTTATTATTATTGTTTTTCATTTCTAGTCAGCGAAATCTAGTAAGGGAAATTCTAGTCTTGTCAGTTGATTAAAAGTTTTAAAAAAAATGTGTTTGTGCTATTTTCTTCAGCCCCCAGGGAAAACACGCAAGGACTCATGAATAAAGTTTGGGACTCATTGAATTTCTATGGGACTCATTGTTTTCAAATATGTGAGTCCTGGGACTCATTGAAGCAAACTTCTAGATTAATCACAGATATGTTCAATAAATAAAGATAAAATAATAACCTTTTATAAAGTATGTATAGCACCTACAATTTTGAATAATGATCGAACAGTTATGATCATGCATTTGATATAAAATCTGTGTAAACTCTTAAAAATTACGTCCATTCCATATGAACGACACGCTTTGTTTGTCGGACAAAATGGCGGCCAGATAAGCGTTGCTGAGGGGTGTGTGAAAAATCGATATCTGATTGGCTGATCGACAAAATGTGGGCGGAGTTGGCGACTGGTCAATTACTCGGGGTGTATGGAAATTACTCGGGGTGTATGGAAAAATACACCAAGGGCACCTGACTGCTCTAAGCCAATCGGATTATGTCATTTTTGTAGGAGGTGAGATATATGTATGGATTAGCATAGATGGGCAATTGTAAAACATGTTTTTTTTCGAACCTTATTGAATTAGGTGTTATATCTATGTGTTATACATATGTATAACATAAAAACATTATTCCATAAAAGTATTTTCAAATGTGTACAATAAAATTTGTTATATGAAAAGAATTGCCAATTTTTATTGTTCACGACCGATAACAAAATCTAGCCACAAATAAACACTCCTCATACCCTGTAAATTATTTGTACTGAATAAAAGCATACACAAATTATACCTCATGTTCAATATCATACCGGTACCATTCATCCTCGTGGAAAGCATGGGCTTTAATATTTGAATTCTCATAACAAACTTCTTACCACATAATAGACAACTCTCTCTAAGATCTTTAAGTTTGGATAAACAATTGGTAGAGCAAAACACTGAGCACACCTTTCCTCTTTATTAAAAACATGTTGTTTACGCTGTATCTAATGTGCAAAGGTTGTTGAGATAGGCAAGTATTGATCTAAGACATTTTCAGTTATAGTATACACCTTTATGCGGGGACTCTGTGTATTCGGCAGCCTGAGCGCTGATTGGCTGATACGACCAAGAAGAAAGTGATTGACAGCTGGCATCATGTCATTTCAAAGCAAATTCAATAGATGAAAAGTTACAAGCAAAATTACCTTTGATGTTGGGCAAGTTGGGTTTTTGTTTGTCGTAGTACACAAGTGTGAATATGATGCACAAAAAAAGGCAAACAATCTGGACCAAACTAGATTTATGAATGTCGGATCACAAATCAAATTAATGTGGGTGAAAAAATGGGGTCAACCGCCGACTCGCGATACATTGGACATCAGGATATATATTGGACCGCAATATACTGGAGTTGCAGTGTATTTAAATCTTCCATCATTTAATGGTTGCCGTGAATTGACAACAACTGACTCAAAACATTCAATCTCTGCAAGAAGGTTGTGACTGAGTTTAAAATGTAGTGCAATTCTTTTTAATATAGGTCAAAATACTAAAAAACAAACCATGTTCTGAACCTGTCATTCCTTGGGCGCCCTGGGCTTCATGTTTGAAATTATCGACCATTTCCTTCTGGAAGATAACAAATCTTACATCTGTCAATGTACCACATCCTTCATTTGCGAACTCTTTCACAGCCTGGCACATTGCATGGGCCGTCTCTGCAGCACTGATATTCATACCTGTAAGTAAAAAACATGGAATTCTATGACTTCTCATGTTTCATCATAATGTATCAATAGGAACTGAACTGCTCTCAACATCTTTTGAGGTGGTCTGAAACTATTTTTTACTAGGCCAAAATATCACTTAAGAGTTAATAAGGTTTTACTATAGCCATTTAAGGAACAAGAGGGCCAAGATGACCCTAGTTCGCTCACCTGAGAGGAGTCGGTTCATTCAATCTTTACCAAACGTCAAACTTGACCTAGATATTGTTCAGACAAACATCCTGGTCAAGTTTCATCATAATTGAACCAAAACACTGGCATATGGTGTGTTTTTGTTTTTGTAAGATTTGACCTGGTGACCTATATTTTGAGTTTACCTCCCCTTACCAAACATCAAACTTTGCTTACAAAAATAACTAGAGCTTTGTCACAGATGTGACGTATACCCCCACGTGCCGCATTGACACAGACTATTTTGCATGCTGTCTTCACAAAACAAGAGAATCCAATTTATGGCGATTTTTAAGAATTATAATGCCATTATCATTTATGGCCATTTCGACCTTTGAACTCTTGAATTCTTTCGCATGACATGCCGTCCAAATTTATGGCCATTTTTTTACTTTTGAACTCCGAGGGTGACCTAGACCTTGGAGTTATCAACATAATTTTTTCGCATGACACATCGTCCAATGATTGTGAACAAATGTACCAGGTATTTTTAAAATCTCACAATTAATGACATAGTTTTGGCCCTGACAAGATCATTTATGGCCATTTTTGACCTTTGAACTCACAGTGTGACCTTGACGTTGCAGATATAAACGGAATTCTTACGCGCGACACACCGTCCAATAATGGTGAACAAATGTGCCAAATGATTTTAAAATCTCACAATGAACAACATAGTTATGGCCCTGACAAGATCATTTATGGCCATTTTTGACCTTTGAACTCAAAGTGAGACCTTGACCTTGGAGATATCAACGTAATTCTTACGCGGGACACCGTCCAATGATGGTGAACAAATATGCCAAATGATTTTAAAATCTCACAATGAATGACATAGTTATGGCCCGGACAAGCTCATTTATGGCCATTTTTGACCTTTGAACTCAAAGTGTGACCTTGACCTTGGAGATATCGACGTAATTCTTTCGCGCGACACACTGTCCAATGATGGTGAACAAATGTGCCAAATGATTTTTAAAAATCTCACAATGAACAACATAGTTATTGCCCAGACAAGCTCATTTATGGCCATTTTTAATCTTTGAACTCAAAGTGTGACCTTGACCTTCGAGATATTGATGTAATTGTTTCGCGCGACACACCGTCCCATGATGGTGAACAAATTTGCCAAATGATTTTAAAATCTAATGATAAATGACATAGTTATGGTCCGGACAAGCATTTTGACCTTTGAACTTCAGTGTGACCTTGACCTTGGAGATATAGACGTACTTCTTTCCCGCGACACACCGTCCCATGATGGTGAACAAATGTACCAAGTCATTTTAAAATTTAACGATAAATGACATTGTTATGGTCCGGACAAACTTTCGGTTTAAAACGCACTAAGTGACCCTGTGACCTCGTTTTTGACCCGACATGACCCATATTTAAACTTGACCTTGACATCATCTAGATACAACTTCTGACCAAGTTTGGTGAAGATTGGATGAATTTTTCGGGACAGACTGACCAACAGACAGACAGACAGACCAGACCGACAAAGTGACTCCTATATAGCCCCCATTACCAGTAATGGGGGTATAAATATTATGACCAAGATTCATAAAATCTGAAACAACATTGTGACCTCTAGAGTGTTTACAAGAATTTGGTATAATATAATGAAAATTTTGACAATCTAAGGGCAATAATTATGCCCCCCCCCCCCCCCACAGCCATGTTATTCAACTGACTGGAACCATTTTCGAACTCAATTCTCATATCAAGGAAACTAATGTTCTGACCAAATTTCATGAAAATTGGGCCAAAAATGTGACTTGTAGAGTGTTCACATGTTTTGACTATATACATATAGAGAAAAATGCCCCGCCCAATGGCGGCCATGTTTTTTCACCAATCTGGACCATTTTCGAACTCGTCCGAGATATAAATAAAACCAATGTTTTGACCAACTTTCATGATGATTGGGCAAAAATTGTGACTTCTAGAGTGTTTACAAGGTTTCT
The DNA here is from genome assembly GCF_020536995.1 of Dreissena polymorpha. Taxonomy (NCBI): domain Eukaryota; kingdom Metazoa; phylum Mollusca; class Bivalvia; order Myida; family Dreissenidae; genus Dreissena; species Dreissena polymorpha. The sequence goes on along the minus strand of NC_068362.1, from coordinate 98,105,533 downwards.
ATATAGCCGTATTAGGAAAACTGCCCCCCCCCCCCCAGCAGCCATGTTATTCAACTGACCGGAACCATTTTTTAACTCAACTCTCATATCAAGGAAACAAATGTTCTGACCAAATTTCATGAAAATTGGGCCAAAAATGTGACTTCCCTCGTGTTCACATGTTTTCACTATATACATATAGAGAAAAATGCCCCGCCCAAAGGCGGCCATGTTTTTTCACCGATCTAGACCATTTTCGAACTCGTCCGAGATATCAATAAAACCAACGTTTTGACCAACTTTCATGATGATTGGGCAAAAATTGTGACTTTTAGAGTGTTTATAAGGTTTCTCTATAGCCAAATTAGGAAAACTGCCCCCCCCCCCTGACAGCCATGTTATTCAACTGACCAGAACCATTTTCAAACTCAACTCTCATATCAAGGATACAAATGTTCTGACCAAATTTCATGAAAATTTGGCCAAAAATGTGACTTCTAGAGTGTTCACATGTTTTGACTATATACATATAGAGAAAAATGCCCCGCCCACTGGCGGTCATGTTTTTCCACCGACCTGGACCATTTTCGAACTCGTCCGAGATATCAATAAAACCAATGTTTTGACCAACTTTCATGATGATTGGGCAAAAATTGTGACTTCTAGAGTGTTTACAAGGTTTCTATATAGCCGTATTAGGAAAACTGCCCCCCCCCCCCCCAGCAGCCATGTTATTCAACTGAGCGGAACCATTTTTTAACTCAACTCTCATATCAAGGAAACAAATGTTCTGACCAAATTTCATGAAAATTGGGCCAAAAATGTGACTTCCCTAGTGTTCACATGTTTTCACTATATACATATAGAGAAAAATGCCCCGCCCAAAGGCGGCCATGTTTTTTCACCGATCTGGACAATTTTCGAACTCGTCCGAGATATCAATAAAACCAACGTTTTAACCAACTTTCATGATGATTGGGCAAAAATTGTGACTTTTAGAGTGTTTATAAGGTTTCTCTATAGCCAAATTAGGAAAACTGCCCCCCCCCCCCCCCCTGACAGCCATGTTATTCAACTGACCAGAACCATTTTCAAACTCAACTCTCATATCAAGGAAACAAATGTTCTGACCAAATTTCATGAAAATTTGGCCAAAAATGTGACTTCTAGAGTGTTCACATGTTTTGACTATATACATATAGAGAAAAATGCCCCGCCCACTGGCGGTCATGTTTTTCCACCGACCTGGACCATTTTCGAACTCGTCCGAGATATCAATAAAACCAATGTTTTGACCAACTTTCATGATGATTGGGCAAAAATTGTGACTTCTAGAGTGTTTACAAGGTTTTTCTAAAGCCAAATAAGGAAAACTGCCCTGCCCCCTGGCGGCCATGTTTTTCAACGGACCAGAACCACTTTTGAACTTGACCAACATATCATTTAGGCAAACCAAACATTTTGACAAAGTTACATAAGGATTGGGCATGAAATGTGACTTCTACAGTGTTTACAAGGTTTTTCTTTTTTTTTACCTGGTGACCTAGTTTTTGACCCAGAATGACCCAGTTTCGAACTTGATTGAGATATCATTGGGACAAATCTTCTGACCAAGTTTCATGAAGATCGGACATGAAATGTGGCCTCTAGAGTGTTTACAAACCAAATGTGGACGACGGACGGACAGACGGACGGACGGAAGACGAACAAAGACCGGTTACAAAAGCTCACCTGAGCATTTAGGTGAGCTAAAAATGCCCTGCCGAACCATGACCATTTTTTGAACTCTGCCGAGAGCTATCATTGGAACAAATGTTCTGACCAAGTTTCATAAAGATTGCACCATAAATGTGATGTCTAGATAGTTAACAAGGTTTTACTCAAGCAATAAAGGGGAAAATGCCCCCCTCCCTGGCGGCCATGTTTTTCAACCGACGGGAACCATTTTTTAACTCGGCCCAGATACCATTAGAACAAATATTCAGACCAACTTTCATGAAGATTTGACTAAATACGTGACTTCTAGAGTGCAAATAAGGTTTTACCATAGCCATTTAAGGAAAAAATACCCGGCCCCCTGGCAGCCATGCTTTTCAACAAACCAGAACCATTTTCCAATTATCCAAGATATCATTAGAAAACTGTTCTGACCAAGTTTCATGAAGATTGGACTATAAATGTTACTTTTAGAGTTTAACAAGCTTTTACTATAGCCATATTAGGAAAAATGCCCAGACCCCTGGCAGCCATGTTTTTAAACCAACTGGAACAAATTTCAAACTCATTCACGATATCTTTAGAACAAATGTTCTGACCAAGTTTCAGGAAGATTGGAAAATAAATGTCACTTCTAGAGTGTTAATAAGGTTTTACTACAGCCATAAAAGAAACAAGAGCTGTGTTAGTAAACACAATGCCCCCTACTGCGTCGCTTTGAAGCCATATATTTGACATTTGACCTTGAAGAATTACCTTGACCTTTCACCACTCAAAATGTGCAGCTCCACGAGATACACGTGCATGCCAAATATTGCTATCATCAATATTGCAAAAGTGATGACCAAGGTTAAAGTTTTGGGACAGACAGACACATACAATGACAGACAGACAGACCGGCCAAAAACAATATACCCCCGATCATTTAATCCGGGGGCATAAAAATGCCCTGTACCCTGGAGGCCATGTTGTTCTGGAACCATAAGGCAGCAACTGGAACCATTTTTGAACTCTTCCATGATATCATTGGGGCAAATCTTCTGAGCAAGATTGGACAATAAATGTGGCCTTTAGAGTGCTAACAAGGCAAATGTTGATGACGCACGACAGAAGCACGACAAACAAAAGGCCATCACAAAAGAGCTGTTCCACAACAGTGCACTAGACTATTCTTCAGCTTTGATAATTAAATGTACATTTACTATCAGTCACCTGATTTAAAGACCACAAATACATGTTGGATATATTTAGTAGTTATATGATAGTACATGTAAACTAAAAGCTGAAAGTACATCAATTAAAACAAGAAATGTGTCCAAGCCAGGAAACTAAATGCTCAACTTTTACAAATAAATTTCCTTGAATCTTATAAACTTTGAGATCAAGGTCAGCACCTAAGGTAGCTGCACACAAAATAACAGCACAATACCTCTATCTTATTTCATGGTTTTGAGCGGAAACAATTTTCAATTTTTAATAACAATGATCTTGACCAAACCTGCCTAAAATACAATCACATCCTTAATCTGCCTAAAAGCTACCTATAATATACAAATTGAAGCACATTACATCTCGCAAAACTAAACTTAATGAGTAAAACTCTTTCTTTATTTTTAGTAACAATGACATTCTCCTCACTGGCTTCAGATGCAATCTCTCTCTAGATCAGCCTATAATCTTCAAATGAAACAATTGCAGTGAATTATCTCAATCCCAACTAAAGTTATTAAGCGCAAATCTGTTTTTCACATTGACTCAACTGGCACCAAATGCAAAACCATGCTTAATCTGCATGTCAGCAAGAACAAGAGATGTGTTCGTCAGAAACACAATGCCCCCTATTGCGCCGCTTTGAATTTAAAAAAAAATAAATTTACCTTTGACCTTGAAGGATGCCTTGACCTTGAACTTCCACCACTCAAAATGTGCAGCTTCATGAGAATGCCGCTTTGAAAATACTTTTTTTGACCTTTGACCTTGAAGGATGACCTTGACCTTGAAGGATGACCTTGACCTTGAACTTCCACCACTAAAAATGTGCAGCTTCATGATAACGCCGCTTTGAATTTTTTTTTTACCTTTAACCTTGAAGGATGACCTTGACCTTGAAGGATGACCTTGACCTTGAACTTCCACCACTCAAAATGTGCAGCTTCATGATAATGCCGCTTTGATTTTTTTTACCTTTGACCTTGAAGGATGACCTTGACCTTGAAGGATGACCTTGACCTTGAACTTCAACCACTCAAAATGTGCAGCTTCATGAGAATGCCGATTTGAAAAAAATATTTGATTTTTTTTACCTTTGACCTTGAAGGATGACCTTGACCTTGAAGGATGACCTTGACCTTCCACCACTCAAAATGTGCAGCTACATGATAACGTTGGTTTGAAATATTTTTTTGACCTTTGACCTTGAAGGATGACCTTGACCTTGAAGGATGACCTTGACCTTGAAGGATGACCTTGACCTTGACCTTCCACCACTCAAAATGTGAAGCTTCATGAAAACGCCGCTTTGAAATGAATTTTTTTATTTTTTTACCTTTGACCTTGAAGGATGACCTTGACCTTTCACCGCTCAAAATGTGCAGCTCTATGAGATACACATGCATGCCAAATATCAAGTTGCTATGTTCAATTATTATTATATTTTAAAAGTTATTGCAAAACTTTACTATATTAAAGTTTTAAATATTTGACCTTTGACCTTGAAGGATGACCTTGACCTTTCACCACTCAAAATGTGCAGCTCCATGAGATACACATGCATGCCAAATATCAAGTTGCTATGTTCAATATTTGAAAAGTTATTGCAAAACTTTACTATATTAAATATTTAAATTTTTGACCTTTGACCTTGAAGGATGACCTTGACCTTTCACCACTCAAAATGTGCAGCTCCATGAGGTACACATGCATGCCAAATATCAAGTTGCTATGTTCAATATTTCAAAAGTTATTGCAAAACTTTACATTATTAAAGTTTTAAATTTTTGACCTTGACCTTGAAGGATGACCTTGACCTTTAAGGATGACCTTGACCTTGAACTTCCACCACTCAAAATGTGAAACTTCATGAAAACGCCGCTTTGAAATTTATTTTTGTATTTTTTGACCTTTGACCTTGAAGGATGACCTTGACCTTTCACAACTCAAAATGTGAAGCTCCATGAGATACACATGCATGCCAAATATCAAGTTGCTATGTTCAATATTTCAAAAGTTATTGCAAAACTTTACTGTAAGGTTAAAGTTTTGGGACAGAATGACAGAATGACAGACAGACAGACCAAAAACAATATACCTCCGATCTATCGATCCGGGGGCATAAAAAAGAGCTGTCACCATAGGATGACATATGCCCCCTATAAACGCTTTGATAGAAGCTATGAGCATTTTTGAAACCTAAACGCAGATTTCAAAACCTAAACGCAAACCCAAGTTCAAGATCAAGGTCACAGGGGTCAAAATTTTTGTGTGTATGGAAAGGCCTTGTCCATATACACATGCATACCAAATATGAAGGTTATATCACAAGGGACATAGAAGTTATGAGCATTTTTCGAAACCTAAACGCAAAGTGTGACGGACAGACAGACGGACAGACAGTGCGATTACTATATGTTTGGGGGCATAAAATGTGTTGTTTAGGTAAATATTTACAAAAATTACTAGGGGAATAATTCTGCATAGTGGCAGATCAAAATTATGGGCCTTCATCTCGCATTATGATCTTGAAGAGGTGAGTGATGTTTCAACTAAATATCTGTGGTAGTCACAGTGCTATGAATTTGTCGCATACAGCTTTAACCTAAATTTCAACTTGCAAGCAAACCTTAACCTCTCTATGCTTACTTCAAAAAAGGGTATAATCATGCATTAAGGCTCAGGTCAAAGTTGTAGGTCTTGGTCAGTAAATATTCATAGAGATCCTGAACATATATGTGATGTTTTATTTCAATATCTGTATATAGAGATATGGAATAGATGCGCGCGAATGTAAAACTGAAAGTACAAAAAGGGGCATAATTCCGCTAAATTGAATGTCAGATGTATGGAACCTGGTCAATAACTTCATCCAATTACCTGGAACACATTTGTAAGGTTTCCCTTTTACAAACAGCAGTATGGCGAAGTTGAAAGTTTACCTAAACCAAGTTTCTAATTAAAACAAGAGATTGCCAAGCAATATGGTCCCCTACCGGTGAAACTCCACCATTGTCAGTAATTTTTTTTTGTTGCCATACCAACCAGAATTCTTGATGTAGGAACAAAATGAATCAACGTGCATAGTCTCCATATTGCCATCTTTCCATGTTTCAAGTTTCATGAAAAAATATGAAGAACTGTTAAAGTTATCGCAGGATCAAAAAAATTGTTACGGACTGACAGACAGACTGACGCACAGAGCGAAAACCATGAGTCCTCTCCGGTTTCACCAGAAGGGGACAATAAGACTTGCGTTTGTGAAACTCAAAGCCCCCTTCTGCTCTTTGAAGCCAAACTGCAGCTATTTAAGAGAAAATTACTAAGTTAAGGGCCTGTTAAGTTAAGTTTGAAAAAAATCAATGGACAGGAACGAAACTCACACTTCATCTGCATGGCATGTAGGTTACTAAGACACACCAAAAATCAGCTCAATATCTGAAAGTGTTGAGTAAAAAAACTCCAGAAAATGGTATGCCGGATGGACTGAGGGACAAACAGTGCGACTGCTATATGCCACCCTACCAAGGGCATAAAAAGGGGATATAATTCTGCTAAATTGCAGGTTATGAAATGTGGTCAAAGACTTTGCACAATGACAAAAAAACCTGTATTTTCAATGGAATACCTATAGTAGAAAAACTCATATGAGGAGGTTGCACCTTGACCAGAAGCATCACGCGGATGCCAATGACATCAACATTAAGTATTATAGTTCTGACCATTTGGTGAATAGTCGGTATGGTTTATTCATACCTGTGCCTAGGGCTGGGAAGGCAATGCTTTGATAACCTTCACCCTTAGCCTTCTTAAGACATTTTACGACGACTTGTTTCCATTCCTGTGCAGTTTCCTTTGCTACAACATGCAATATGTTTTTGCAAGCCAGTTGATAAGCCTTGGTAATGGCCAATCCTTCTTTTTTCATTTCCTTTTCTGTAAATATAACACATAATATGACACTTATTGTGGGATAAAATGAAAAGTTTGTTACAATAAAAGCACATGCATACACAGAAATTAAAAAACAACAACATTATAATAAGCACATATGATAAAGAATTTAAAAAAATCTGAAGTAATCAAAGAAGCATAACAATAACAACATACGCTTGGAATGAGCCTCCTTTACAAGCTGGTCTCCACAAATTTTGACGAGGCTTTGGGAAACTTTTCCTTAAAAAAATCAGTTTGATTGTACAAGTAAATTATATATGCATCAGCATTTAACGTGAAATACACATAATATTCCAAACAAACTATAGTCCTGTCCATTGTCAGTATAGTAAAGCTTTAAATAAACTTACCTCTTTTAAGATCTAGAGTCTCGTTTGAACTGTTTACAATACAATCCACTGCCTCCTTTGTTAGGTCACCTTGCGTGACCTTTATTTGAACATTTCCAATAGTAAAGTTGTTCGAGTCCTTTGCAAATGGCAATTCTTCGTACAGGTGTTCATTCTCGCCGTCTATCAGAACAAATAATGTCCAGTATTTAAAAGTTAGTTGCTTATTAAAAAGAATTCTATACATTATGTTTTGCATTATTATTATCATAATATAAATATAAGATAGTGAATATTGATTTAGTTTCAGTAAAGTGTATGTTGTATCAAATACTTGAATTCCCAAAAGATATCTAAAGGTCTGGATGTCTTCTTTCATCTCAATGTTTTATCATAAAGGCAGGTCTATTTTTTAAATTTTCATATATATCAAAGCAATGAAACAATGTATGTAAGTAACATTAAAATGACTGTCAGGTAATCATATAAAACGGACAATGATATTTAAGTATTTTGAGACCGCATTTTTTCATTTATATAAATATGTTTCCAAGCATAAAAAAATAAAATATTAATGTGCGAGAGGGCCATAATGGCCCTAAAGGGCTCACATTGGTTGAAGGTTCCCTTATTTACTAAGTCAATAAGTGTTGACCTAGTTTTTAACCACACTTGACATATTTTACATGGCCATAATATTGTGCAGGTAAACCTTCTGACCATTTTTATCAAGATTTATCCTAAACGTGACTTGAAGAGTTGTAATTTTTTGTTTTAAGATTTGACATGGTCATCTAGTTTTTTTATGAATGTGACCAAGAAATCTTAAATAGGCCAATTCATTGTTAGCAAAGCCATTCTGATCAAGTTTCATGAAGTGACACAAGTGTGGCTACTAAAGTAGTAACAAGGTTTATAGAAGACTTGACCTAGTTACCTTGTTATTGGACCCACGCATCTGAAATTCGGCTTGGCCAAGATATCCTCCAGATATATTCCGAAAAAGCATTCAAAGTTTTATCCAGATTGAGTAAAAAATGTGACCTCTGGAGTGGAAACAATGTTTTTCTAAGAGTTGATTTGCTGATCTAGTTATAGGATGCATGTGAACCCAATTCGAAATCTACCTAGATATTGTCAAGACAAACATTCTGACCAAGTTTAATCAATATTGAGTCATAATTGTGACTTCCAAAGCGGTGACATAATTTGTAGATTTTACCCGGTGACCTAGTTTTTGAATGCATGTTACCCAGACTCAAATTCAGATTAGATTTTTTATGTTTGACCAAGTTTCATCAAATCTGAGTCATACATGTGGCTTCCACAGTGGTAGCAAGGTATTTCTAAGCTTTGACCTAGTGATCTAGTTTTTGGACGCACATGACCAAGATTTGAACTCAATTTAGAGATTTTCAATATGAAATTTCTGACCAAGTTTGAAAGATTTGAAGAAAAATGTGGGCTGTAGAGTGGAAATGATTAAGATATTGGCGATGCACAAGACTCAACGCATCACGCCTGACAAAGGGTGACCTCAATTGCTCATGATTAGCACTTTGTACTCAGGTGAGCAAAAAAACGCAAATTAGTTACCTCCATAATTTTCTTTATTTAATATACATGTACTCGTTGTTTTAACGAGAAGATTAATTTTTACATCGCATTTCAAGACAACTCATTTTAAACACAAATTCATTTTTTAAACATGTCACAACATGTGATACACAAAATGACCTTGGTGATGCACAAAAAGATAAATGTGTTCCCTAAATATTTATTCAAGGCAAATACAAAACACAACCAGCCATTTTAAACAACACTTACATATATAAAATGTTGTTCATTACAAAATACATAACAAACTCATATGGTTACCACATCATTACTTATCATGCAAATCAGATGTCACTTTCATACTGAGTGTAAAGGCACTGTTCATTTACTGGAAAGCAATGTACATACATACTTATATTCATAAAAGTAAGAGGGAGGCCTTTTTATATTTAATTTTGGTTTTATGTCACTTTAAGGACGAATGAATTACACTATATATTCAGATAAAAGGAAATGTCTAGTAGTTGGGGGGACAAGAATTGCACTATGTGTACAGTTAATGGAAAATTTCAAAGGGCCATAACTCTGTGAAAAATCATCCGACCAGAACCGGCTGATAATATGCACATCTCCTCTTGGTAGTGAAGCTTCCCATAAAGTTTAATTGAATTCCGGTCATTAATTGCTGAGAAATAGCCCGGACAAAAATTGTGCACGGACGGACGGACACACGCACGGACAGACGAAGCGGCGACTATATGCTCCCCCTAAAAAAAAAATTTGGGGGAGCATAAAAAAGTACTTGCCCAATAAATGATTACAACAAATCTTCTGAGCAAGTTTCATGCAGATTGGACAAAACTTGTGACTTCTAGAGACTTCACTAGTTTTTTCTACAGCCATACAAGGCAAACTGCCAGAACAACTGGTGGCCTTTTTTTTCAATGGACCAGAACTGTTTTCAAACTCAGGCGAGATATCAAAGATGACAAAGCGTCGTGCGTAATTAATTACAATTTTATTCATATTAAATTGCAAATCTAAATGTTTTATAACATCAATATAACATTTAGTTGTTATATACCAGGAACTACATTTGCTTACAACGTAGCCTAATAACGTAGCACGTGCCATTGATTATAGCAGAAATTTAATAAAAGGGGCTTTAATCAACCGAATTCGCTGTAAAGTGGGATAAAATAACAACTGCCTCATTCCTAATGGCAGGAAAGGGGGATTGGCCTTTCATAAAAACAAATGTTGAGTTCTGAGTATGTTTCATGTGGATTGGGTGAATTTGTGACTTCTGTAGTTTCAACACAGTTTCAAATTGACCATAAAAAGGAAAACGGTGCCACACATTGACTGAAATGTTTTTAAAAACAAGGGCTGTTTGTAAAAATGCATGCCCCCCATATGGGCTGTCAGTTGTAGTGGCAGCTATTGTGTGAATATGTTTTTTGTCACTATGACCTTGACCTTTGACCTAGTGACCTGAATATCAATAGGTTTCATCTGCCAGTCATGATCAATGGACCTATGAAGTTTCATGATCCTAGGCCTAAGCATTCTTGAGTTATCATTCGGAAACCATTTTACTGTTTCGAGTCACTGTGACCTTGACCTTTGACCTAGTGACCTGAAAATCAATAGGGGACATCTGCCAGTCATGATCAATGTACCTATGAAGTTTCATGATCCTAGGCCTAAGCATTCTTGAGTTATCATCCGGAAACCATTTTACTATTTCGAGTCACTGTGACCTTGACCTTTGACCTAGTGACCTGAAAATCAATAGGGGTCATCTGACAGTCATGATCAATGTACCTATGAAGTTTCATGATCCTAGGCCTAAACGTTCTTGAGTTATCATCCGGAAACCATCTGGTGGACGGACCCACGGACTGACGGACCGACGGACCGACCGACATGTGCAAAACAATATACCCCCTCTTCTTCGAAGGGGGGCATACAAATTCCAATTCCATGGTTTTTGGATGGACATTCACCATTTTCAAAATCAGCAAATTAATTCTTAATTTGCATAAGAAATGAATTTCAATGAACTCTCTACAGGAATTCTTGCTAGCAAAATCCAAAACTTGTTTATAATTACAACTTATGACAGATCCGTTATATAAGACATACATTGCATACAAAAATAAATAACAACAACAAGCATCTTTAAATACCTATGTATTTTAAATATATATGTATGCTATTAGTTGTAAGCCTGCGTTCATTTTAAATAGAAATTGTGATATCTTCTTACTTATGTTTTGTTGCAACAAAATGTAATATTTAATGCATATTTTGATTGTTTTGTTTAATTATATCATACCTCTTAAGAATAAGCTATATTTAAAGTATACATAAAGTCATAATGGCAAATGTTTATTAAGATAATGTTTAAGCAAGCTTTAACTTATTGTAATGAGCTGCATGTTAGATGTTTTGTTTGGAAAAAAAAATTAATATGGCCTCATACAAAAAATAACTTCCTAGGATGTCTTTTATTGTGGATTGGTTGTTTATGATCTGAATAAATTGATAGGCTAAAATCACACAGACATGCTTACAATGAATAATATAACATGAACAACTTCAGCTAAATTGTGTAAAAATTAATGCCTCAAATACAGGTTAAAATGATTGTGCTATATTCAATACTATTAATACACATGTACACTTTCTTGTTTATATCTAACTTTTCCCCTGTATTGTGGAAAATCACTTATCACCTGCTTCATTAAACATGTGTACAGATGCTTTCGCATTTGAAAATCATCAAATGCCATGTCTGACGGGTTTTGACCTGATGCTAACGCAAAAGCGGCAGCAACAGCAAACAACCCACAGTCTGATTTCTTTCTTTGTCTTTGAAATTTTGGTACCACAACTTCTATTGTATCATCCATATCCCGACCCATAAGAATCTTTATACTGTTAATGCAAGCTTCATCTGGTTCATTGTACATACTGTCATAGATCTTAACTGAGCCCAATGGACAATCTATAGTTGTAGCCGTCACCCAATGCTGCGTGTGTGAATGTAAAATCTGAATCATTGGATTCCCAGATATGCGCACTTGACCTGCCATCACAACACAGACGTTTTGTAATCCATTTATATTCCGATACGTTTTTGCAATAAGCTTTGAAGCCATGTCAATTTCTACGTCCTCCAGCCAGTATTTGAGGTCATTTATTTTGTCGAGGCCTATCCGCTTGGTAATATACATTTCTTGATCGGATTTCGGTGTAAGAATTCCGTATTGCGAGGTGTCTTCTTCGTCACGCCAGTACAGTTCTACCAAAAAATGAGGAATGTATATAGAATTTGGAAAAAAAACTATACTTTATGCATTAATTAAGCTGGATTGTTTTAAAATAATTTTTTTGGTAGAAATGTACTGGTGTTCCGATAATGATTCCTATTTCATATTATGACTGATTAGCTTTATCAATCAATATATTTACAAGAGCATTGTTTTATTAGGATACTAACACCACTATTGACAAACAAATACAGTTTAAAATTATTAAACACACTTACAATTGTCAATTTAATCATTAAATATTTTACCATTAATACTTATTTGCTTTAAGTTATAAAGGTTAGAAATATATTTCTGTATTAAAAATATTTTCTTAGTCTTACAATTTCCTAAGTGGCTTAGTAAAGCAGGGCCAATGTTTATCTTAAGTGTTGCCAAGTAACGTTTTGATTATTTGAGGCATATTTCACTCTTTCACGTATTACAGTTGTTTGTCAAAAAGTATTTATTTATATATTTATATCAGCTGTAATCTGCCTTTATCAACAATTCATAAATATGCACATGTAAATCACATGCCAAAAACATAAGCCAACATACAACATTTAATAATGCTTACAACCATATAAATGTAAATAAATACAAATTATCATAAAAAATTTTCTACAAAAAAAATACAATATTTTTATTCAATTTTAGATGTTCAACACTAGTTTATACCATAATTTTAACACATCACTATTCAAACACACATTTAGAACAGCATCATAATCTTGCAATATGTAAAAAAAAAACTAAACGAGTCCCAAGTACTTTCATTTGGTTGCAGTTGTGAAATTAAAATAATATTACTCATACAAAATGTTTGGTGCTTTTTTTATTGAAACATTCATTAGATAGACAATGTGTCTTTATGCCGACACGGATGTGCTTCTGTGCAAAATGACTACTTTGGTAATGTAATCTTCACCACATAATAGTTGTACAGTAAATATTTTTTAAATGATAAAATAAAAGGAGATACACTTAATTATACCCATTCCTTTTAACATCCTGTGCATCCAAAATTGATAATTTCTTAATAGGAACCACAATTACCTTCACCGCTCTTAGAACGCAAATTTTGATAGTGATCGTAGCCCCGTGCACGACCTTTGCCACCACCCTTTGCCCATTGAGTAATCTCGCTTTCAAATGCCTAAAATTTTTAAGAAATGTATCAGTAAAAATGCTAACAAAAGACTTGCAGTAGTGAACAGACACACACAAAAAGTTATCTTTCAAATGTCTAACAATTAAAAGAAATTTACCACGAAAAAAATATAACAAGAGGGCCAAGATGGCCCTAGTTCGCTCACCTGAGAGGAGTCGGTTCATTCAATCTTTACCAAATGTCAAACTTGACCTAGATATTGTCCACCTAGATATTGTCCAGACAAACATCCTGGTCAAGTTTCATCATTATTTCATCTGCGAGTCATGATCAATGTACCTATGAAGTTTCATGATCCTAGGCATAAGCATTCTTGAGTTATCATCAAGAAACCATTTTTCTAAGTTGAGTCACCGTGATCTTGACAGCCATTGTGTGAATACGTTTTTTGGCACTGTGACCTTGACCTTTGACCTAGTGACCTGATAATCAATAGGGGTCATCTGCGAGTCATGATCAATACACCTATTTAGTTTCATGAACCTAGGCATAAGCGTTCTTGAGTTATCATCCAGAAACCATTTTACTATCTCAGGTCACCGTGACCTTGACCTTTGACCTAGTGACCTGAAAATCAATAGGGGTCGTCTTCGAGTCATGATCAATGTACCTATGAAGTTATATGATCCTAGGCATAAGCGTTCTTGAGTTATCATCTTGAAACCATTTTACTATTTCGGGTCACCGTGACCTTGACCTTTGACCTAGTGACCTGAAAATCAATAGGGTCATCTGCGAGTCATGATCAATGTTCCTATGAAGTTTCATGATCCTAGGCCAAAGCGTTCTTGAGTTATTATCCGGAAACCATTTTATTATTTCGGGTTATCGTGACCTTGACCTTTGACCTAGTGACCTGAAAATCAATAGGGGTTATCTGCGAGTCATGATCAATGTATCTATAAAGTTTCATGATCCTTGGCATAAGCCTTCTTGAGTTATCATCCGGAAACCATTTTACTGCTTTGGGTCACCGTGACCTTGACCTTTGACCTAGTGACCTGAAAATCAATAGGGGTCATCTGCGAGTCATGATCAATGTACCTATGAAGTTTCATGATCCTTGGCATAAGCGCTCTTGAGTTATCATCTTGAAACCATCTGGTGGACGGACGGACCGACATGAGCAAAACAATATACCCCCTCTTCTTCGAAGTGGGGGGCATAATGAGAAAACTGCCCCCCTCCCAGCAGCAATGTTATTCAACTGACCGGAACCATTTTTGAACTCAGCTCTCGTATCAAGGAAACAAATGTTCTTAGCAAATTTCATGAAAATTTGGCCAAAAATGTGACTTCTACTGTGTTCACATGTTTTCACTAAATACATATAGAGAAAAATGCCCCGCCCACTGGCGGCCATGTTTTTTCACTGATCCCGACCATTTTCAAACTCGTCCGAGATATCAATAAAACCAATGTTTTGACCAACTTTCATGATGATTGGGCAAAAATTGTGACTTCTAGAGTGTTTACAAGGTTTCTCTATAGCCAAATAGGCAAAACTGCCACTATATACATATAGAGAAAAATGCCCCGCCCACTGGCGGCCATGTTTTTTCACCGATCTCAACCATTTTCGAACTTGTCTGAGACATCAATTGAACCAATGTTTTGACTAACTTTCATGATATTTGGGCAAAAATTGTGACTTCTAGAGTGTTTACAAGGTTTCTCTAAAGCCAAATAAGGAAAACTGCCCCGCCCACTGGCGGCCATGTTTTTCAACGGATCGGAACCACTTTTGAACTCAACCAAGATATCATTAAGACAAACATTTTGACAAAGTTACATTTAGATTGGGCATGAAATGTGACTTCTACAGTGTTTACAAGGTTTTTATTTTTTTTGACCTAGTGACCTAGTTTTTGACCCGGCACAACACAGATTCGAACTCGGCCGATATTTCATTGGGACAAAGCTTCTTACCAAGTTTCATGAAGATGGGACAAGAAATGTGGCCTCTAGAGTGTTTACGAGAAAATGTTAACGGACGGACGGACGGACATACGACGGACAAAGACCGGTCACAAAAGCTCACCTGAGCAATCAGGTGAGCAAATAAAAACCTACAATTGAAAGTAGTGAAAGTAGAAAAACACACATATTATCATATTGTGTCCTTTATTATCATTACAAAAATCTAGAACTTGTTTAAGATAAGATTTTAAGTTATTGTATAGGCTACTCTTTTGACTAACCAAAAACATATTTTATGGTCAAATTCTAACAAAACTTTTAGGACTCATCAGAAACTTAAGTAAAAATTTATTTTTTGTCATTTAAAGCATATGATATAAAAGGTCTGAAACATATTCTATGAAAATGAAACAAGGGTCAGATAATATATATGGGATCTGGCACGAGTTGTCATATCATACTATATTTAATTAATCGAGTTCAGGAATTTTGTTAGTAAGCGAGCTTACTAACTAATTTCCTGGACGAGTTTAATAAAATATGGTATGATATGACGAGTGTCAGATCTTTTTTATCACATGCTTTTGAATGAGCAAATTAAATAAATATTTACGCAAACATAATGATTAATCCGGAATGTTGTTTAAATTTCGTGATGTCATTTGATGTTGCAACGTCATTTCAGCGAAATAACAAAATGCAATTGGTCAATTAACGCAAAATAAACCAATGAAAACGCTTTAAAATGTTGTATTACACATGTGTGATATAAAAAAATATGTAATGGTTGTATTACATGAGAAACAGGGTATAGCATGTTATATATTATAATAACGAATATGACACTTTAAATGAACAAGATGGCAAAGGTCCTTGGTCGCTCACCTAAGACCGAACAAACTGAAATGTTAATAGAAGACTTTGTGATGGCTAGACGACTTGGCTGAAATATTGTTAAGGGCAAATTACATGAGCAAGTTTTATCATCATTAGGAAAACATGTGACTTTAAAAAGTTTTCACAAGATTTCACTAAAGCCAAATAGGGAAAAATACCCTGCCCCCGCCAACAATGATTTTTAACGGAAATATTTTGTAACTCTGCCAAATTATCATGAGAACTAATATTTTAAGCAAGTTGAATGATGATTGGGCAAATAACTTGAATTATGGAGTGTTCATAAGTTTTTACTATAGCCATATAAGGGCAACTGCCCAACCCACCATGTTTTATAATAGACCTGAACCGTTGTTACAATCAGCCAAGAAATAATTACAAAAGCAGCAAATTCTTTGAATTTATATCCTCAGCCAAACAAATTTTATTTATGGATGGGGGAAAACCATTGATGCATGGTAAAATACTAACAAAGGGCAATACATATTATTTAAGAAAGTGTAGGCTATGGTTCTTGTGCATGGAACTTATCTCTTGTACCGTCTGTGAGATATAGCCCTGAAAAGTTTTATCATACAAAAACAACAAAGGGCAATTACTCTTATTGATGAAAATGTTATGAAACCGGTGCATTGCACTTCTGCTCATTGATATCTACCGGTATACACCCATGAAGTTTCGTGTTGAGATCTTATATCATACCTAAGATAAAGCTCTGAAGTTACATCATACAAAAACAAAAAGAGGAATAACTCTTATTTAAGAAAGTGCAGGATTATTGTTCTTGTGCAAGGCACTTCTACTCCTTGATATCTATACACCCATGAACTTTCATGCTGAAATCTTGTAATGTATCTGAGATTTAATAGACCTGAATAGTTATATCATACAAAGATATAGATATACATACATATAGATCTGAAAAAGTACATCATTCAAAAACAATAAAGGGTAATTTTTCTTATTTAAGAAAGTGTAGGGTTATGTTTTTTGTTTTTCATGTCATTTCTCCTCATTGGTTTCTAAACACCCAATTAGTATCTAAACACCCATGAAGTTTCATGCTAATATCTTATATAATTTCTGAGATATAGCCCTGAAAAGTTTGTGACAGACAGATGGACAGACTGACAGAGAAACAACGCCAAATCTATATCCATATGGTTGTGGCAAGTTTTGTGATAATTTAACAAAAATTTGACTTCTGGAGCGTTCACAAGGTTTCAATATAGCCATATAAGGAACCCCCCCCCCCCCCCCTGCCCCCCGCCCACCCCCCCCCCCCACCTCTTAAGTCATAGACATCATAAGAACAAATGTTCTTAGCATGTTTAATGATGATTGGCAAAAACGTGTGGCTTTTAGTGTGTTTACAAGATATCACTATAGCAATATGAAGAAAACTGCCCAGCTCCCATGAGGAAACCTTTATCAAGTGACTGGAATCATTTTTGAACTTGGCCGAGATATAATTAAAATTAATGTTCTCATTTAGTTACCAAATGATGATTGGAAGAAAAAAATGTGATGTCTAGTTTTCACATGCTTTTCCTTTAATGTGACCATGTGACCTAGTTTTTTACCAAATGTATTAAAACCCAAACTCGGTCGGGATCATTAAGACAAATGTTCCAACCAAGTTTTAGAATCTTGACAAGATAAATGTCAACGACGGATGACGGACAAATCATGTTGGCCATTGCACGAGGAAAGACAGACAAAAGGTGATCACAAAAGCTCACCATTCCATGAGCACACGTTGTGCTCTGGTACATGTGTGAGTGTGTTTTTAATTTATGAGGTCTTCCAGCCCCTGAGGCTGTATGATGTGAAGACCCGGACTGTATACCACCATTTCTACCAACTAATCTCTTTGACTAACAAAAGTTGAGACAAATTTTGAAATATAGCTGTTATTTCCAGCTATTTATTATTTACTGAAACTACTTTTAGTTTTGGTGTGGTCTTGTGTTGTGTGGGAAAGCCGGAGTACCCGGAGGAAACCCACCAGTCCAGTATGGTAACCACCAACAAAACTCACATGGCCCAGTAACGGAAATTTAACCCTGGTTAATTGCCTAGGTGAGAAGGGAGTGTACCAACCACTGCACTAACCAGACAGCCTTTGCTGTGGTTAGCTAAAAAGCAGAGCATAAATACCTTAATAGTCCCTTCATCTTGTGGATATAGTATAAAATCCACATTTTTTATGCACGATTGCGGATGTTTGGTTGCAAATTCTGAGATGGCTGTTAACATTTCTCTAGCCACAACCTCCTTTGGGTAGCCAAGATTGCCAGTGCCGATAGCAGGGAACGCTATTCCGCTGTGATTACGCTTTTGTGTCTCCTCCATACAAAGGTTGACAAAGCTTTTCAGCTCCTTTTGAAAATACAATTAATAAGCATTTGTTACATGTAACTAAATTATAAGTAGCCTTTTAATTAATATTTACTTTAATATGTTGTTGTTGTTTATTTGTAAAAATAACAAACTTTCCCAACACACTAGTAAGTTATCAATTTAATTAGTCTCTTTTTCTATATGATTGAATACAATAGTCAAGGATGTGATCATTCCCATGCCCAGCTTGCATGTACTTTGCTGACTGCGTTTAAATTACATCCAGTTATAACTGACTGACAAAATCGGGATTTTTGTTGGAAGGGGACTATTATTTTCACCCAGAGAACAACTTAAAGGGACTGTAAACCACGAATGACGAAAAAAGAAAAGTTCAAAAATACCGTATTTTTTTACATTTATAAGTTTATATTAATTAAAATATCACGACTGGTATATTACATTACTTGAAAAAAGTTCATATTTTCAGTATATTCGGTAATAAAATTTCAGTATGTGAAATCGAAAGAACATCGCGAAAATAGGTGACATAACGATATACACACTATAAATAACGCAAGTAGATTGATCATTTTATATATAAACAAGATTTCTTTGAGAAACACAATGCCCCCCAGTAAGCCAAATATGAAGCTGCTAACTATTTCGGGTCACCGTGACCTTGACCTTTGACCTAGTGACCTGAAAATCAATAGGGTCATCTGCGAGTCATGATCAATGTACCTATGAAGTTTCATGATCCTAGGCATAAGCGTTTTTAAGTTATTATCCGGAAACCATTTTACTATTTCGGGTCACCATGACCTTGACCTTTGACCTAGTGACCTGAAAATCAATAGGGTTCATCTGCGAGTCATGATCAATGTACCTATGAAGTTTCATGATCCTAGGCATAAGCATTCTTGAGTTATCATCCGGAAACCATCTGGTGGACGGACCGACCGACGGACCGACCGACCGACCGACCGACCAACCGACATGTGCAAAACAATATACCCCCTCTTCTTCGAAGGGGGGCATAAATATTAACAATTCACTACACGTGCACAATTTGCATTCCTGGGTTTACCACGTGACGATGATGATCAATATACTGGCGTTATGTATAGTTAAGTGGTAGTTACCTGGTAGACATACCCAGTAAAATGTATAACCAAATATACTGAAAATATGAAAACTTAACAACTTTTTTCAAGTAATGTTATATGCCAGTCGTGATATTTTGATCAATATCAACTAATAATTGTAAAAAAATACGGTATTTAACAACTTTTCTTTTCTTCGTCGTCATGGTTGACATGAGTCCCTTTAATATTTATATTTTCATAAATGTATTTATTTATTGTAATATACAAACAGCGCAAAAAACTTTGATCAATCAGATTGATTCTGACAGTTATTTTGATTCTTTGACAAATTAACGTTAATATTACCTTTTTTACAATTTATTTACTGTGATTATTTGGACATAAAAGCAAAGGAAAATTGTAAAATTTAATATGTTTTAGGCATTCTTTTCATTATTTTGCTTTTTAATAAAAACTTTGCAATACAATTAATTATATCCTAAACAAACATTGAGTTGAATTAAATCTATAGAAAAGACTTGATACAACTTCACCTTCATGCATTATTTTGTAATTATTGGTTCTAAGTTCTCTTCGAAGGCGGTTCTTATGCTTCATATGTGTCTTTAAAACACTTTTTAAAAAGTTCCAAGTTTGTTTTTTTTTCCTTTAAAACTGGTAATTATGTGGTTCACACCCCTGCAATATTGATTCTAAATGTTATACTTTAATATAATTAGATTTTGAGTTCATTTTCTAATTCAATTTGTGCAGTTTTTATTTTAAAATAACATGTTAAATCCATTTGGCGGTGTATTTTTGAAATAATAAAATGACCCTTACATCAATAGTTTTCTTCTGTCCATCCCAATTGGAAACAGCCCCGTGCACAACATTGGTGCACTTCAGTTTATGTCCTTTTGTCACAGCCACCTGCCCCTCACCGATTCCATTTGGATACGACTGTTTTAGTTCATTCTGTATTTCCGGCCCAGCTTGCTTAAGTATTGTCTTAGACACAGCGCCATTGTTTAGATCAAGATTTCTTGACGTGGTGTTGACTATGACAGGTATCTAAAAAAATATTTTAAAAGCTTTTTTATGCATTAAGTATCAAACAGGATTTCCGTTTAAGACCATGTTTATGTTTTTTAAAATATGCAGTTGTAAAGATGATATTTTTATAAACGAAATCTAGCAATTATGACATCAATGCATACGTTATGTTTGGCAATTTCTGCTTTTTGAACAGCAACAGTGATGTTTCCAAGCTTGACCGGCAACGCCCTGTTCATTGGTTGAGGCCGTGCTACAACATACCAGATGACCATTATAATAGTATGCACCATAACTAACTATCTCTTGGACACTAGCTACATGTACATTACATTCAACCAGATACCGGTAGTAGTATGTGCAATTTATATTCTTTTCATACATAATCATCACAATTTAAAATATGCACGATTTTCAATGAATGGAATCATCATAACGCAATATCATAAATATTAGAGGATACCTTTCATGTTACTTATTAGAAGTTTTGAAAACTTTATAATAAAATCCAAAATATTAAGATTCCATACGTTAAAACAACACACATCTTTTTGCATAATTTTTTTAGATCTGTAAACACTCTGCCTATCCGTTTGATAGGTGTATATTTCTCAGATTACAACCACAGACACATTCAAATCTTTTCTCTAGCACAAAATTGTATGCAAAGTTCTGTGAGGTTATTAATTAAGTCACATATTTACATTTACAGTGACTCAGGTGATTAAAGCATGATCATGGTGATTAAAGCATGATCAAGCAAACATGTGACTTCTGCTAATATTGTAAGGTCAAATTACAAATGTAAAATTTTGCAATCATTGTAAATGTGCTTATGCATGGAAAAAAAGGTTTACACGATATAGAGAATTTTGTGAAGAAAAAGCTAAAAAACCCTCTAGTGTTCAGTATAAGATATTGCCTATTAAGAAACCCATCAGAAATTATACAGCCATGCACAAACTATGCAAGACTGGTAAAAATAAGAATTAATGTGGACTAAATACTCTCAGTATGACAAGAACAGCAAACTGGCATCGATAGATGCAACCTTTAAATTACCAAAGGGCAGATAGAAATACCATTGCGTATATTACATGTTTTACAACAAACTATGTATTTGGATACCGGTTATAGTACACTTACGTTTAAAAGTGCCTTTACTTGTGTCAGCAGAATATGTGCCAGTACTTTCTTCATCTGAACTATCCATTGGGCGAATTGATCCAGGAGGCAGACTCAATGCTGTAAAAGATAAACAAATAATGGCAATATGTGTAGCTGTCTAATCCCACAGGCAATGTAAGGACTGTCAGAACCAAAATAACAGTTCCAACAGCCCAATATCAGAGTCAGGATAAGGTGTTTGTGGTATACAATTCAAACAATTTCCTAATATGAACAAGAGATGTGTTTGTCAGAAACACAATGCCCACAATGCCCCCCTTCTGCGCCGCTTTGAAGCCATATATTTGACCTTTGACCTTGAAGGATGACCTTGACCTTTCACCACTCAAAATGTGCAGCTCCATGAGATACACATGCATGCCAAATATCAAGTTGCTATCTGAAGCGACATAGAAGTTATGAGCATTTTTCGAAACCTAAACGCAAAGTGTGACGGAACGACAGACAGACAGACTGACAGATGGTCCGATCACTATATGCCCTCCTTCGAGGGCATAAAACCATGTACATGAACACTGGAGTCTCCGGTGTGCAGTCAGGCGCGAACATCGAATGCAAACTGTCGAGTAACACATTTCAACAGTTTGTTGTCGCTTAGAAACAATTAAAGAGTGTGTTGCCGAAAACAAACTGTTGACGTGTCTTGCTCGACAGTTTGCAAAAGGTGATGGAATGTGACACTATATTCTCAGTTCGTGTATATAAACCTACACAAATGCGTCACAGTAAATCATATCTAAACATGATGTAAAACAATCGAAAACGCACACATTTGTCAAAACATCGCAGTCTTAACACTGCTGATCATGTTTTCACAATAACCAAAATTAAATCCAGTATTGACCACATTTTCCGGTAAATCAGTACACAGGACATTATCTGTTTCAATACTAAACTACCTGAAAGAGCGTAACGTCAAAGATACAGCATTCTCCTGGCTACAAAGTTTTCCTTTCGACAGTGTATATACACCCACGCTAATTTTCGCGCGCTTTTTACCAGGACAATACATGAGCAATAGATGTTGCTAGCGTAAGCGTTGGGTAAGCAATGAAATGAAAATAGGAAAAATCATTACACGCACCGTATGGCGTGACATTGTACATTGCTGCATAGTTTTCGCTAGCTTTTTGTTGGGGGCAAAGGAGATACATGTGGATGTTTTATTTAAAGCTAGAAAGTGTGTTTTGGATTACAAAATTTGTATTCTCATTTGGGAATTCAACAAAACATTTATATTATATTTATAATGGATTCAATTTTAAATACCAATATTAACTTTTTTTAAACCCTTTACGTGTCGAAACGATGTTTTGATTATGCATGAAAAGCACAATTTCCAGGAGGATTACACCCGGTTTGTGATAACATTTAAAAATATAACTGATTCCGTATAATTGAATACTCCGGATAATTGAATATTCGGACGTGACAAATGGGCTATTCAATTAAGCGAAATCTACTGTACTTAAGAACACTACATTGACCAGTCTCACAAGATTTTGAATCACCAATCCCTTTGACTAGCTGTCAAGCACTTCTGTATAACAGCATACCTGATGATGACTGCTTGCGGGTGAAGTGGTGAACACTGGAGGCTCCAAATTCCTTTTCTAGCCCCTTAACAAATCCATCAACCGTATCCTCTTTCAAGTCGCATAAATAGATTTCTGTCAGCTCCGATTCTTGTACTTCTCTGAAGAAGTTCTTCACAGAGGCAACAATCACTCCCGTTGCCAGCTTAACAGGGTAACTAATTTGACAACACAATAAAGCTCTATACAGTTGTCATCATAAACAAATCAAATCGGCAAATATCAATGTAGAAGGTAAATGCTATGGTACATTATATAAGAGTTATTACTTTATTAATTTTTAAACTTATACATACCCATATGCCCCACAACTTATAGCAGGCAACGCCACTGATTTGTAGCCCTTTGCAGATGCCTGATGCATTGCCTTAAAAACAACCTCTGTGAGTTTTTCATCCTCTTGCTGCATTCCATCTTTCCAAACAGGACCCGCAACATGAACAATACTCTTAGCTTTTAAATTTCCTGATGTGGACACAAACACTGCTGCTTCGCCAAGTTTTCCATGTGCATCAATGTACAGCTTGCAATCCCTGGCAATAGTATCGCCACCTATGAACGCATGAACAAAATAAAGTAAACTAAACAAATCATCTTAATATTAATAAAAAAACAATAGAAAGCACTCCATTCCTTGACCTTTTAGCTCTTATTTTCGTGTATACATAGCATCGTATCAATCTGTGCCTGTTAGTTTACTATAAATATAAGAAACAGCCAAATGTTCATTTATGAAAAAGACCCTATAGGAGAACACAGTATTTTTAACCAGCATTCAAATATGACCTTTGTCAGTTGTCCTCACACAGAGTAAATTCCAGCTGAATATCAAAATTTAAACAAAATTCTGGCAAAACAACCGTTTATTTCTTTCAACTGAATAAGCACTTGCATATTTTGACGATGTTTTTTCTGTAATGTGAAGTGAAAGGGTTTTACATCAACTTGTTGTTCCACATCAGATTCTTTTATAGAAATCTACTAATTAGTCTTGTGTATTGATAGTTTCTTAATACACGTACAACATACCACCCAAATCAACAATGCTACAGGCTTCACGCTTGACATGTACCAAGGCTTTTAAAATCAAACTACTTCAGATACTAGGGTTTAAGTCATTGATATTTTATGCACAGGGCTTTCCAATTATGTGAATAATCAATGCAATTAATCTTTTATCATTAAATACAGAACTTCTTACAGGTCAAACACAGCATACATTTGATGATATTTTGGATTAAAATAAATGAGCATCAGATATGAGGTACCTTTTTTCAATATCTCTTTTCCCAGTCCCCCACAGAGGCTCAGTTTCTCATCTGCAGCATTAACAATTGCATCAACATTCAAATCAGTCATATTGCCGAACATAACATGTATGTTCCTCTTCTCGTATGCAATACATGATGCTATAATAGAACATCCAGGCGGTAGACTGGAAGCTGTTGAAGTTAAGCTGTATATTCCATAATCCTCATCACCACTGTCTTCATCACTTGATGAGACAATTACTGGGTAGGTACTTTCCACACTGCGCAAAATTCCATGACCTTTGTCCGTTTTCATAAATTGGGAAATGCCAGGTTTGGAAATCTTATGTTGTTGTTTCTTTACCTTCTGAGCTAACAACTCAAGTTCTTGTCTTACTTTATTTATGCCTTTCTTTGTACCAGATACTTCAATTTGGTTTTCTGCAAACTGAACTCTAACATTTTCACCTTTTGCCAAGTCAGATATGTTTTGATTATGATGCTGTCTCAAAAGCTTATGTATGTTTTTAGCAAATGACCACTTGTCACTATATATTGTATTTTTGTCTAGAAAATCATTAATAGTTTCCAAAAGTTTGCTAAATATGTCATCTGTACAAACAAAGGCAACCTCGTCTAAGGATTTGTCTACTGTCAGCTTTCCTTGATGTTCTTCAAGAAGCTGTTTTTCCAATGCTGCCCATGCTTCTGACTGCACTGATGATCGACTCTCTTTAGTAAGTTGAACTTTGCCAATAGATACTGACTTAGTAACAATGTTTACTGCTTTGCTAAGCATTGTGTCATGTTTGCTCATCACAATAAGCTTGCCATTAACAGTTTCCCAAACTGCAATAACTTTGTCATTTTTCAACTTCTTTACAATGTAGTCTTTGACAGGCCTACTCATAAACATTGCCATTGTCTCATTTTGGATCTGGGATTCATTTCGGACAAAAGTATCTTTTATTTTGTACATCTCAATCTGGATTGTGTTAACCACCTTATAAACACCTTCAATTTCTATTTCATTTTTTGTTGGATGAATGTTAATTTTAACTTCAGGAAACTTCTCTAGCATTTGACTAGGGAATTTATCTGCCAACAGCATTTTAGTTTCGATAGGCTTCAAATTTTTCACTTCTACTTTTGTCCATTCCTTTTCCTTCTCTGCAGCATCTTGTATGTCTTTTACAATTTGTTCAACTTTTGTCTTGAGTCCCAAAACGTTTCCTTTTATTCCCACAATATATATTTTGTTTTCTTGCCTTTGTATTAAAATAGCTACGGCTTCAGGATTATCAATAGAAATTTTGCTTAATTCTTCTGTTACCTTTTTCAAAATATCTTGGACAACAAAAACACTTTCAACGTCAAGAGTGTTCATAAAGTCTTGGAAGCTTGCTTTTGCATTGTCATTCCAATCCTTGGCAAGTTTAACACAGTCTTTTACATCCTCAGACAATGTACAATGTAGTTCAACATCTTCAGTGTCATTAGCTGCAGGCCAGATTATTGTGGCATGGCACATAGATAGCTGCTTTTCAACTGCTACTTTGTTGGCACTGGAACGATGCAGAAATTTTATCTTCTGAATATTTGCCTTCACTGTTAAAGGGTTTGGTTTTTTGAATCGTCGTTCGACAGTGTCCCCTTCTGCCCTTCCAATGCATGGGAAGTATCGCCTTACTTCAAGTTGTCTTCCATCAAGCTTCTGGTCTTTTGACAAAACTCTATCTACAACTAAAAAGAGGAGTATCTTGTCTTTCACAGATTTTATAACTCTTCAACCTTAATTGTAAATTTAGTGCAATCTTAAACATGTGAATGCCATAAACAAAATGCAATTTATAATATATATGTGCTAAGTCTTTCAAAACCATTTAGTATGATCCTCTTGTGAACAATGACCCTTAATAGGGCTCTTAACCTAAGACCTGAATGAATGAATGAATGCCTGGAGAACTCACATCATTTTTGTCTTGAAACTTGGTGATTTGAAATTAATGTGAAACTCTATACTTAACGAGGTAAAGCTCCATACGATGTGTTGAACTTAAATGTTTAATTATTATCTTAACGGACGAACCTCTACGAAAATATTTCCAGACATAATTTTCAAAGCTTGCATTTAGAATGTAAATAAAGAAAGTCAAAAATCTTTAAATTCCCTTCATTCTGGACAGCAACCCTCATTTTTAACGGACCGGCCGGGTTATAAGTTCGGTGCTCATTTATTGTTATTTGCAAGTACATGCATATTAACCCTCCATAACCGGATACATACCACTTTTCTAGTATGTATAGTATGTATATATATATATATATATATATGTCCCATAATCCAATATAATTACAATCTAAATTTAAAAAAAAATTCTGGCCACAGTTGATGATAAGTTAAGAATTTCATAAACACAAACATAGGCAATTTAATTTGCACAGTAAATTATGGGACAAGGGGTTTTCTAATTGAACATGTGCGAATCAGTGGACGCAATGTGCGAGCATCGGGCACAGTTCAGATGATTATAACAGCCAATGGACAAGTGAATTTAAATGTAGGTAGATTTAGTACACATTACTTTCCGAAAACCAAGCAAAAAAGACAGTTACATTTTACATCACATTTTAACAGACATTACTGAATTAAGTTTTGTCTACAAATTATAATGAAATGAAAAATTCCTAGATTAACTTGTTAATGAATCAAAAGATCAATAGCACATTAATAGTAACAGCATTAGAACGTGAAACAAGGATAAACACATGCTATTTTTCAAATTCTTATTTACATAAAATAATAGATTATCACACTTAAAATGTAATATGCATCAGTATGGGATAGTCAATAATTGATTATAATAGAGCAGTAATTATATCAGCTCAATGGGCACCACCATATTTGAATTACTAGAAAA
This sequence comes from Dreissena polymorpha, assembly GCF_020536995.1. Taxonomy (NCBI): domain Eukaryota; kingdom Metazoa; phylum Mollusca; class Bivalvia; order Myida; family Dreissenidae; genus Dreissena; species Dreissena polymorpha. The sequence goes on along the minus strand of NC_068362.1, from coordinate 98,078,037 downwards.
CACTTAAGACAGACATGGAAGGTTGGAGAAAAAACTGGAGCCATGACCCTCCAGCGTTATATTGAATTCCACATTATGACTGAGTGCGTTATATTGGATTTACAATGTATTGCCTTTAATTCCTTGAGATTACAGTAGGTTTTGTTCACTAGTTTAAACTATTTTTTAATCAAATCACCTACAGCCTGTGCAGCTGACATTTTGAACAACTATGAACGAGAATCATTCTATAAAACTCCTGTGAAGTTTCTCAAAAATTTGTCAACAGATTGTGAGATATCTTGTGAATAGAATTGTTGACAAGAGATGGCAAATGACACTGGACAGCTATTCTACACTGTTGTTAAAACACTTCTCTCAAAACTTTCTACACAAGTTTAGTAAAATGTAGTCAAAATAAAATGGGCCTTTTGTAACATGTTATTTTTATTTTACCTCTGGACAGAAATTAAGAATGTTAACATGTTTGATTGAAATTATAATATTCATAGTACCTTTATAGTCAGCAAAGTAGACCAGACAGTAGTTCTGAGTGGAAAACATTTCCACCTTGTCCACTGGCCCACCATTGCTTCTTTTTTCATTCTCAAAATAAAGGGACACCATGTCCACAGTCGCTGTGTCACTGATGTTTGAGACCAGCACACAATTAGAAATGGGCACTTGACTGACCCGCAAATAAGAACCTTCAAGGGCTTTCAATCTACATGCCTCTTCCAATTTTGCAAAGTCTGCAGGAAATCAAACACATGAATAATTAACAAATATGCCTCAGATTAAAAACATTTTTTAACTGGAGTCTTCATAAAAAGTAATACACAGACCATAATAAAGATAGCATGTAAGTAAAATGTTAAAACTCATGTTACTATATTTCATTTTCAGCAATGTCGCTATCCGGCTAATTATTATAACTGAAGTGGCTAAACATGTTTTCATCAAGTGTCTCATGTACATCAAAATGATATTTATGTAATTAGGAGCAATCCCATACCAATGAGCTTGACTAATCTTCTCCTTCAATTCAATTGATATTGAAAAGTATCTTTTCTGTCAGTCATCTAATATAATTGTCCTGACAAGAGGGCCATTAACGATTAATGATGGCCCTTAAGCACTAACCTGAGTTCAATGACACCAATTGTTGATGAGTTGGACAGTTGATCTAGTTTTTGAACACACTTGACCTAGATAAAAACATGGCCTTCATGTTGTCAAGATAAAAAAAATTAATTGGTGACCTAGTTTGTAGACGCATCTGACTCAGATTCAAACTTAGCCTAGATACTGTCAAGATAACAATCTGGACAAGTTTTACCAAGCTTGAGTCATAAATGTTGACCCTTCAGTGTTAACACTGTTTTACTAGGATTTGACCTCGTGACCAAGTTTTTTATTCATATCACCCAGACTTGAAAACAGACTAGGTTGGCCAAAATGAATATTCTGACCAAGTGTCATCAAGATTGAAACATAAATGTGGCCTCTAATGTGGCAATAATGTTTTTTTACCATTAGACCTGGTGATCTAGTTTTTAGATGCATGTAACCCAGATTCAAAGTATGCCTAGAAAAGGTAAGATAAACATTCTGACCAGGTTTCATGATGGAGTAATACATGTTTGTCTAGAGTAGGAACAATGCTTTACAAATGAATCATAAATATGGCGTCTAGAGTGGTAACAATTTTTTTCACTTTTGACCTGGTAACCTACATTTTGAAACCACATGACCAGTTGCAAAATCACCTAGATCTTATCAAGATAAACATTCCAACCCAGTTTCATTAAGATTGAGTCACAAATGTGGCCTCAAGAGTTGTAACAAGGCGTTTTTTTAAAGATTTAACTTGGTGACCTAGTGTGTTGACGCACATGACCCAGATAAGAACTGAACCTAGAAAGTGTTTCAATAAACATTTTGATGAAGTTTCATCAAGATCGAGTCATAAATGTGGCCTCTAGAATGATCACAAGAATTTCTAAGATTTTACTTAGCCACCTAGTTTTTGGATTCACATGACCAAGATTTGAACGGTCCTAGATATTGTCCAGATAAACATTATGGCAAAACTTTATCAAGATTGAATAAAAATGTGGCCTCTACAGTGGTAACAACCTATAAGTAGGTGATGAACACTGCACACCGGATACCAGACACCACATGATGATTGTCAAAAGGTCATCACAATAGCTCACTATGAGCACGAAAGGTGACCTAAAAATGTTTTTTAAGTTGAAAATCTTTAGTGGTTACAGTGGTTTATGTAAACTTAACCTTGAAAAGTATCATTTCAAAAAAGGAGCTTCATTCAACAACAAAACTGGTCACAGTTATCATTACTCGCAAATGACCTTTTATTCTAACCTTGATACACATGTGCAGTTTAAAATTAAAATCGGTCAGTACAGAAGTCAAGTAGATACAGAGATAATTATGTACTTATTGCTTGCAAAACATGACATACTACATTCCAATGTGTTAAATATGACATAAGTTTCAATTTAATACTGGGATAGCTTTAGAGATATGGAGTTGTTGCATACTATCCTTAATTTGACTGCAGTACAAAAGGGAACATTATTTTGATAAATTGCATGTCAGAATTCTAAATTCCAGTTATGGGTCTCAGACAGTGACCATATGTAATATACTTTAAGACATGTGTGAAGTTTTAATTGAAAATCTGAAGTCATTATAGAAACATTGACTTTATGCACCTAAACCTTACTCCCACTATTTGATGAATAGTCAAACTAATAGACTCCACTAAAAATGTAAACTTTACTATTCAGTCATATCTGAAACTCTGGAAAACTTTTGAAAAAGTTGGCAAGGTTTAATGTGCATCAAACTGTGAAAACTAGAGCTTTGTCACAGACGTGACGAATACCTCCACATGCTGCATTGACACATAATATTTTGCATGTCGTCTTCACAAAAAACAGTGGACACCATGCTCAATTTTTAAAACGCACTAAGTGACCCCTTGACCTAGTTTTTGACCCAGAAAGGCCCATGTTCTAACTTGGCCTTAATATCATCTCCATAAAACTTCTGACCAAGTTTGGTGAAGATCGGATGTAAACTACTTGAATTAGAGAGTGGACACCATGCTGAATGTTAAAAAACGCAATAAGTGACCCCGTGACCTAGTTTTAGGCCCAGTATGGCCCATGTTCAGACTTGTCCTAGAGATCATTCAGATAAAACATGTGACCAAGTTTGGTGAGGATTGGATGAAAACTACTTGAATTAGACAGCAGACAACATGGTGAGGTTTAAAACGCACCAAGATACCCCATGACCTAGTTTTTGACCCGGCATGACCCATATTCAAACTTGACCTAGACATCATCTAGATACAACTCTTGACCAAGTTTGGTGAAGATTGGATGAAGACTACTTGAATTAGAGAGCGGACAACATTGTGAAGTTTAAAACGCACTAAGTGACCCCGTGACCTTGTTTTTGACCCGGCATGACCCGTATTCAAACTAGCCCTAGACATGATCAAGATACAACTTCTGACCAATTTTGGTGAAGATTGAATAAAAACTACTTGAATTAGAGAGCGGACAACATGGTGAGGTTTAAAACACACTAAGTGACCCTGTGACCTAGTTTTTGACCCGGCATGGCCCATGTTCGAACTTGACCTACACATCATCTAGTTACAACTTCTGACCAAGTGTGGTGAAGATCGGATTTAAACTACTTGAAATAGAGAGCGGACACCATGCTCAATGTGTAAAACGTACTTAGTGACCCTGTGACCTAGTTTTTTATCTGGCATGGCTCATGTTTGAACTTGGCCTTCAGATCATCTAGATAAAACTTCTGACCAAGTTTGGTGAAGATCGGATGAAAACTACTTGAATAAGAGAGAGGACACCATGCTGAATGTTAAAAAATGCACCAAGTGACCCTGTGACCTAGTTTTTGACCCTGCAAGGCCCATGTTCGAACTTGGTCTAGACATCATGTAGATACAACTTCTGACCAAGATTGGTGAAGATCGGATGAAAACTACTTGAATAAAAAAGCGGACAATATGCTGAATGTTCAAAACGCACTAAGTGACCCCGTGACCTAGTTTTTGACCCGGCAAGGCCCATGTTCAAACATGGCCTAGACATCATGTAGATACAACTTCTGACCAAGTTTGGTGAAGATCGGATGAAAACTACTTGAATTAGAGAGCAGACACATAATACGGACCGACAGACAGACCGACCGACAGACAAGTTCACTCCTATATACCCCCCTAAACTTTGTTTGTGGGGGTATAACAAAACCATGGGCCCTATTTTATCAAAGTTCTTTTGGCAATGTTACAATGATTGAGGGGGGCACCTCCTCATTGGGAGGTCTTTCACTATAAGGAATTACCTATCTCCTCATTGACTGTAACCAAAACAACATCCTCCTGCTCAGCATGATAGGTCATGGAACCTTCTACCAGAGTAATTCCCACTCTAGCCTCCAAGTACAGATCTAGGACGTTGAATGTTATCTTTTGGTTCAGTCCTTTGATAAGCAGCTTGTTCGGGTAGCTGGGTGGGGGAACTGGAGGGGTGTACAGGGACACAACCAGCTCTTGGCCATCCAGCTTATGTTGCTTCTTCGCCACAGCCTGTGCAACTGTTAAAGAGCAAAAACAATAGATTGTGAAGCATACAAATACATGGAACATATTGCCTGAAAGACAATTAGCTTGTAAAGCAAAAGGGACAACCCACTTCAAGATTTATTGATCGCTAATTGGTCGATCAATATTTAGATAAGAGTTTCATTTACTGGTGCAAAAAATAAATTTTCTTTTCATGGGTATATAAAATAAATCCTTGCAGAAGTAAGAAAACTATTGATAAAATTGCCCTTAAGATACATGCAATGTTTTAATATACCGGTAACATTCAATACAAGAATAGCTAAATAACCAGACAAGGGTCAACCTTCAAGCAATAAATTGACTGCGGTTTATGTCTGCTTTATGATGGGGGTATGCGTATACCAGAGCTTAATGGGTACTGAAAGTGAGATTATTTGGAACTTACTTCCAAATTGGATTCATTTTCGTGTTTTTCGTTAAGGAGTAGCAAATTTTGACCCGTTAAGCCACTTTATATTTATATTTCTTTTAAATGATTACGCCCTTTTGGCTCAACAGTGTTTGTGCTTTCCTCATTTTTTTGTTTCAAGATTGTAGACATCGGAATACAAAAGTTATTGAAGGAAAACCGTCCACAAATCTGTTGCCTACAAATGTGACGTTACAGGAATTGGATGTACAAATATCATTTTCTCTTATAATACAGAGTATTGACTCATGTGTACAGTAAAATATAACTAAAATTATGATTATTTTATTCCCCCCCCCCCAAATTACGACAATAATTTTGTATGATTGTGTATGCAATGTATACAGTTTAAATTCAAATTTCCAATGCAAAAAGCAAAACAAAAGCATCTTTTTATGGAGAAATTAGTTTTTTTCTATTCCAATACAAGGATGTATACTACAGAATGTCACTAAATATTTGTGTCAATATTCCATTTCTAAACTTTAACACATTGACTGTCCTAAATGGTGATGAATTTTAACATTAGTAAGGAAGAGTCCATATTACAATAAGTCGGTAAACATATACAGATCTTGTTTGGAAGGAGTATTTAGCAATCTGAAAGTAAAGACTTGTTTTGCAGTGTCATATAATAGTCATTTTTGTGACCTACAATACTGTCAACAATTTTGACAAAATTGGTCAGTGTGTTGAAATAAGTGTAACGGTTGTAAAATTCATATATTTGATAATAAACAATTAAAATGTTATATTTAAATCACTTGAGTGCAGTCTAAACCTCTTCATGGTAAAAATGATGTTTAATTAAACTCTTGAACTGTGTCTGTTTAATTTATTTATTGGAAACAAGATAGATCCAAGGCTGGGAAAGTGTTAAACCGAGGGACATGACTTAAAAAACTTGGTAGAATCCTACCATACAATATTACATGACAAAGATTTTACCTCTTGGTCTTGTTGTTTCGCGAAAATGTTTTAATCATTTTGCAATATTGGTCTATATAAATCATGTGACCCCTGGGGCATGGCCATTTTTTGACCCCAGAGGCATGACTTAAACAAATTAAGTAGAGGACCACTAGACAATGTTACACAGCAGATATTAGAGCCCTGGCCCTTGTGGTTTTAGAGAAGATTTGTGAAGTTTTCATTTTTAATTAAGTTTTTGTCCTAGTGACCTTCATATGCAATGGAACAGAAGTATCTGACAAGGGGTTAGGGATAAGTAGTCTGAAAAAAAAGGTTAACGCATGTACCTCAGGCACACACTGATGGATGACGCACATCATGGTATCCTTAAAGCTCCCAAGGAGCACTATGTGCTCAGGTGATCTTAAAATACTTTAATATGTACAGCAGAAAGTGTGGAGGCCAATTTTTACTAAAATGGAGTCTAACAATATGAAGATTGTAACCTTCAAATATGAATTTAACCTAGAGCTTGCATGAAAGGCTATGCCTTTCTCAAACCATCTCAAAAACCTTAACCTTTGAGTAATGTTACATGGAAATCCTTCAAATGGCAAAGAAGATATGGTACATACACGAAGCGTAGGCTTGAATACTTAACCAAGTGTGACATAACTTATGAGATGCTATTACTGACTTATGTCTTCTGCACATTACCTCCATGACCTTGATATTTAAGACCAGTTTTATGAAAATCCTTCAAGAGGTATAGGAAATATTCAAAGGAAACAAACATGCTATGACTTTAAAGACACAGGGAATTCTAATACCCCCCCCCCCCCCCCCCTATTTTAGATTTGCAGCGAGTAATTAGTTAAGCAACACACCTGACTCATCCTTGAACTTAATATACATAACATCGTCATCTTCCTCATCTGTAAACCGACTTTCAATCTCACCACCATCAGCCTTCTTCTTGTTCTCGAAATACCACTGAACTGAGTCTCGACTGGACACCTTGCGGACTCCTCGTATTTTTACAGTCTTTAATGGCTGGGATTCTGGTTTCACATGTTCATCTTCTTTATTACGTTTATATATTGTGTTAGATCCCTCATTCATCGGTTCAGAGGATACCTTTGTAGACCTACTTGGTTTGAATAGTTCCACTTTAACTTTATTCTTCAAAATGCAGTGGTTATCTCTTTCCACAACTCTTTTGGCAACTGAAACAAAACTAAAATTAACAAGAGATGTGTTTGTCAGAAACACAATGCACCCTATTGCGCCGCTTTGAAGCCATAAATTTGACCATTGACCTTGAACAATGACCTTGACCTTGACCTTTAGCCACTCAAAATGTGCAGCTCCATGAGATACACATGCATGCCAAATATCAAGTTGCTATCTTCAATATTCAAAAAGTTAAGACCAAACTTAAACGAAGATTAAAGTTTTAGGAACAAAAAATACAATGATATTTGACCTTTGACCTTGAAGGATGACCTTGACCTTGACTTTTCACCACTCAAAATGTGCTGCTCCATGAGATACACATGCATGCCAAATATTAAAAAAGTGAAAAAAGTTTAAACAAGGTTAAAGTTTTGTGACACACACATACAATGACTGACTGACTGACACAATGACAGACAGACAGGCCAAAAACAATATACCCCCGATCTTTCGATCCGGGGGCATAACAAAGCAGTAACAAAAATTATATATCTAAAAGTTAATGAATATAACACTGATACTTCACTGGCATTGAACAACATCAGGGCAAACTAGCAACATTTTATGTAAGGCTTTCACAAGAAACTGAGCCACCATCTAGTTCATGACAGCAATACAGCTTCTGATAGAGGCTAAGATTGCAAACCCTGAGGCTTAGATTGCAAATCCTGAAAAATGACCTATTAATGTCATCTTTATCAATTAATAAACTGACCTCAAGGGCATAATTTGAACTTTCTATGTACAAGATCACTTTGTCCTCAAGTAAGCTAAAATGACATTTTTGATCTTCTGTTTCTTCTTTTTCTAATATATATTATATTATATATAATATAATGACCTCCATAAGCAGACCGGAATGAATATGAAGTACAGTCACTGAATTTCAATCATGTTTCAACCAATCTGCCAAGGGGCTTAAGAATATTCATTTAAATGAATAGTGGACCTCATACACACAGAAATCAATGGGAAAGACAAAAAATTGTTTTGTATTGCTGTTACTGCTAAAAAAAAGTTTAAATACACTACCATGTTCTTCTTTATATGTTATATAAAAAGCTTTTTCTGATGGTCGAAAGCTGATTTCATGAATATCATCTCCGCCTGACTTCTTTTCATTTTCAAAATACATCTCAAATGTATCATCATTTTCCTCTTTCATGACCCCCTCTGGTCCACGTACGATGACTGTACACAACTTCTTTGGCACATAGATTTGCACAGACACCTCCCTTTTCTTTATTGTAAGTGGAAGATTATCAAGAACAGTTTTCACATCTGAAATGAAAATGTTAGTATTATCAATAGAATTTAAGCAGTGTGATTTAATAACAAGAGGGCCAAGAAGGCCATGTATCATTGACACTTGTTTTTATATATATATATATATATATATATATATATATATATATATATAACATCAAAAAGATGCATAGAAATGCTATTTAGCATGCTGTATATGATTTAAATTCAGTAGGTACAACAAAAATGGATGATGGTTGCAATGTTTTAAAGAACATAAAATTACTCTTTTAATTTGGTGAAGGGAAATGGAAAATTCTTAATTTATTTTGAAATCCTTCCAGCGGTTTTACACTTCACACTTAGTTTTTATTTAGCCATATAAGAAACACTGCCTTCCTATCTGCCAGCCATGCTTTTAAACAAAACAAAATAATTTTACAAAATTTGGAAATGTCATCCTTACTGGCAGCCAAATTTAAATTAAATTATTTGAAAGAATCTGGTTTATGTGTCACAAAAGAAACCTTTGTGTTATTTTGGATTTTGTTAAACATTCCATGGCAACCACAATTTTCTATATATTCAAATGATTTATTTAAACAAAAGCTCACCAACCAATAAGAGTATCACGTTTAAACGATTAAAAGGTCGCGTTTCATGTTTTGCTAAAAAATATTTACAAGAACAGTAAAGGTTTAAACAACAGTTAATATCAACAGAATTCATTTTAGCTCATAACGTTACGATGTTGCAAAGCTTATTAACAGCTGCTGAAAATAACTCTTATTTGTATCATGTGCACCAGATGGCTCTTATTCACAATACGGCAAACATAACAATACACCATGTACCGACTAGATGTCTTGAATATTGAACGCATGTGGGCACGAAGTGTTCGAGAAAATTTTCCCGCAGTTTGTTGCATGAGTATGCCCTGAATTGTCTTGTGCACAAAGTGCACGAGGAAATTGTCCAGCTGTTTCTTCATCGGCATTGATTTTGAGAGATATGGCAAACGAGACAGGATGCGGTAAAAATCTCCCTATTGAAACTTTTTTACTAAAATTGAAGTGTGCAAAAAAAGAAACGGCTAAATGTAACTTGTGGGCAACCGTGTTGTATTACGGCTTGTAAGTAGACAAAGTGAAACCCAATGGTTCGAAAACAATGAGAACAGTTGGTTTTAATATGACGTCATTGCGCAAATGGGTATGCACTGAATATAACTTCCGAATATAATTACTACTTTCAGTTTGGAAATTCAATGGCACTGATGCTTTTAAAATGGACATAGGGATACCCTTTAAACGGAATGTTTCATTTATTTCATTTTGTTTAAACGTTTAGAAAAATCTGTAAACCTGATACCCTTACCAACTAATTTATGCTCAGGTAAGCTAAAAATAGTTAAATATTGATCCCAGAAACATTTCAGCTGAGTTTGTTTCCCCCAATCACAAGAAATAATACCTCAACTGGTTATCCTAAATAAGTTGAGAAATTGGAGCCATATGCTAAAACAAGATGGCCATAGGTTACTCACTGAGTTATCATGAAGGCTTGGATTCCAATGCAGCTACATAATGTTTGATATAAAATGATGATACACATATGAAACTTAACAAGCTTTTTGTAATAAGACCTATTAACAAAATTCGACCCCACATAACATATTTTGCATATGCTCTAAAATATAATTACAATAAATTGCATTCACTGAAAAAAGGCGATCTCAAAAGCTCACCATCACCACTTGATCCTCAGATGAGCTTTAATACTTAAAATATTATTTTAAAGACCAAACATCTACAAGAAAATACCTTGTGGTCTCAAAAACTTTATAACAGCATTATTGTCAACTTCATCTATGTCAATGTCTTCTATAGTGCATGATTTCAATTTCCTTGATGAAAAACACATCTCTAACATTTCTTTATCCACTTCAGGTGGGATGTCTTCAACCAGAATCTCAGTTTGTGTGCCATCAAACATGGAATTCGTAGAAGATTTTGAATGGCTGTTAAAGGGTTTTTCATTTGCATCACTGCTACCTAATCGCTCAACAATTAGTTCTTTGCCCATCAATTTCAGAGGACACATATCTAACACACTTTCAACATCTAAAATAAAAGAAAAATGTGCATCAAAATAAAGGAAATATACACAAACAAGTTCAGTAGATATAAGAACATTTAAGGAAATCAACATAGCAAACTTTGGATGTCCAGAAACTCTATTGGGACAGTCATTATTGTTCTTTGCAACTTCTTTTATGATAGAACAACAATTATAAACGTTAAGTGAAAAGCAATGAGGGTTTAAACCAGTTTGAGTGCTAGCCCAACCTCACACTTATTTAAATATTAATTGGAAACTAAATGTGCATCTAAAGGTCTCAATAAAATGTACCTATAAAGAAAGAAAACTCAAACATGAATGCTGAACTGTGATGGGTGAATTTCATAATACACATAATTGTAGTGCCTAAGTGTCAAAAGTATCGGAAATCTATTAAAACAAATAAGGGATAGATTTATAAAAGACATTAAACATTTTAGTTTACAAAGTAAAGGTGTAAGAAAGATCCTGCATATGTTTAATCTACATAACAAAAATAGCTCCACTGCTTATAGCCTCTGAAGACTGATATATGACAGCATTGAAAACATGTATGGTAATATGTCCTACTGAATCCACACAGCACAAATCAAACTATTGTAGTATTTAATACATCAAAGAAAACATAAAAATCGACTAATGCATACAAACAACACAAATACTTTATATAATTATGTGTTGTCACGGTAAGTGCAGAATGCCCCCACACTTATGTTATGACCCACATGTGTAATCTTGACATTCAAAGTAAAGGAAAAAAAACAAGTTGCATTCGGTTCAAAAAATGAAATCTATATATCCTGTATTGAAGTTTGAATGTCTGTAGAATAATTTTTTAACTAAATTGTATGTTTACCACAAGAAAATAACAGGGTAATAACTCAATAAATACCAAAGAAAAGAGTTATAGTTCTTTACTACACATTTTCTCATAAAGTTTTTTATCGTTATATGCAGTTTCATTTGAATCACTTTTATACTTTTTGCGTTATGATTTTCACATTATAATGTCACTATGTAATTGTGCACTGCACTATAAATACCAAGGGCAATAACTCCAAAAACACCGAAGAAAGAGTTACAGTTCTTGAACCACAATTTCCACTGTAGATACATGAAGTTTCAATTTAATAACTTCATTTATAATGGAATAGTGCACACAACTTTAACAAATGGAAATAACTCTGACACAACAGTTATGTTACTTTCAATATGCACTTCCTCTCAAAGCCCTTAAACAATATGCAATTTATTTACTGATATTTGAAACTATTTAACTAATTTCAAGTTATGCTTAGCACAAGTAAATAGTACAGTCCAACCCCTACTTCCAGTCACCCCTCATCGCCGGTCACCCTGTGTAGGCGGCCGGTCTGTGCCGCGACCGTCGATAAACACTATATAATGCACCCCTCTTAAGCGGTAACCCCGTTTCTCCGGCCACGGGAGTTATTCACGCATAACTGATTTACAACTGTTCCCATCTTAAGTGCATTGGGGCCATTCAACGCGCATTGTGTAAACAATGAATCATGAGAATGATTCTTTTTCATTGACTTGATTCTGATGATGATGATGATATTGATGATGATTAGAAAGATAAATAGAATATTTTTTTGAATGAAAATGTTGTCTTATAGCTGATTTTAGAAAGGAAGAAATAAAATTATTTTAAGTTTATACATTGTTTAGTACATGTACACATATCTACCATTTTGTTTATACAAAAATTGAACAGTTGGCCATGCACTCATCAACTCCAGACTCCCTTTGACCCAACCCCCTCTTAAGAGGCCACCCCGCTTAAGCAGCCAATTTGGCTGTTTCCCTTGACTGGCTGCTTAAGAAGGGTTGGACTGTAAATATGTTCTGCCACAAAAAATGACCCAAGACAACTATTTCTAAAAATTCTAAAGCAAGTTTAATGGTTCTTGTAACCTCCAATTCTTGTCAACATCCTCTACCAATATAAAAAGTTCTAATTAAATCCCTTAAAAACTTGTGAATTAATGCTCTGCACGTGACAAATTAACAAAGGTTCATAACTCGGTAAAAACTGAACAGTGTAAAGGTCCTTGTATCCTGCAGTTTCTCTTAAAGGGGCCTTTTCACAGATTTTGGCATATTTTGAAGTTTGTCATTAAATGCTTTATATTGATAAATGTAAACATTGGATCTTAAAAGCTCCAGTAAAAAATCAAGAATAAAATTTAAAAAAGGAAAAAAAAAGTAGCCTGCAGCAGGACTCGAACCAGTGACCCCCAGAGTCCTGGGGTAAAAACCAATAAGACCACTCGGCCATCCTGCCACGTATCAACAAGAGTCGTATTTAATACTATATATAACCATTCTTCGTAGTTTCACAAAATTTAACGACAACATCAGAACTCTCCAAATTATTCAATCGTTTCGCGTTGCAACGCTTTATAATTTTTAGGTTTTTAAATCATCAAAAGATGCATATAATGGCTATATTAGACCATGGTAAATGTTCAGTGTTACTGTTTTCTCACAAATATCATATCTAAAACGAAAATTTGCAAATCTGAAACAACTTTTTTCAATTTTGTCAATTTACCAAAACGTGAAAAGATCCCTTTAAAGCCATCTATTATCATAGGAAGATTCATTTGAATACCGAAATACTTGCAGAGTTATGTTGCACTCAAGAAGCAGACTGTATAAACATAAGAAAATGGTAACTGCATGTACTTTAACAAGAGGGCAATGATGACCCTGAAGCACTCGTTAAAGGTACACAAATTGCCAAGAGACCTAGTTTTTATCCAACTGGCCCCGAGTTCAAAACATGGCCATGATACGATCAAGATAAACAATCTGACCATGTTTCATAAAGATTCTGTCATAAATGTGACTTGGAGAGTGGTAATATGGGTTAGAAAAGATTTGGTAGCATAGTTTTGGACACATTACCCTGATTACAACTAATATTGTCTAGATACAAATTATGAAAAAGTTTCATTCAAATTAAGTTATAAATGTGGTTTCTAAAGTGACAAGAAGGTTTTTCTACACTTGGTGACCAAGTTTTTGGACATACCCGAGATTCCTATTTCACCAAGGTATTGCCTTGCTACACATTCTGATGATATAGATATTGTTAAGCTCATCTTGACCAAGTTCAATGGATATTAAAATTCTCAACAAATTTCATTGAAATAAAGCCATTAATGTGGCTTCTAGAGAGGTTATAAGGTTTTTCTAAGAGATGACTTAGTGACCTATTTTTAAAGGCACATGACCCAGTTTTAAACTCTACATTCAGATGTTCAAATAAACATTGTGACCAACTTTTATTAAGATCGAGTCATAAAGATGGCCTTTAAAGTGGTAAAAAGATTTTTCAACGATCAGATCTGGTGACACAATTTTTAAACCTATGTGACCCTATATCAGACTCACTCACAGAGCTCCAGATAAGGGTCGTATTTTCGTAATTAAGAATTATATTCAAGTCCGTTACGTATTTATTTTAAAATCAGGTCGTACCATTAAGAATTACAAAATCAAGTTACGAATATTATTTTCACATCGGTTCATATAGATTTTTATTGAGTTCTTTTCGCGTATTAAAGATCTTTTTGGTACTTATATAGAATGGTTGTCGGCTTTGTTTAACGAAGCACATTTTTTCCAATAAAAGCGGCATGTACAGTCTATCTGTCAAAACGAAATGGCTGCGCCCCGTGGACCTTCCTAAAAAAACTGCAAAGCGTGCAAATAAACACGCTTTTACCATGTTGTACGCAAAGTTAGCCGAAGTTGAATGTTAAGAAAGACATTATAGAAAAGATCTAATACGATGTTGTATGTTTAGTTGCCGACACAGTCGAAAAAGCTATACAAAAACGCGACATGACGGGTCCAAACATGGAATACATGTAGATAACATTATTGAAACTTTTGTATAATACTGAATAAACAATTTTGAACTCGTACAAATAAAGTTGCAAGTATGTTTATTTTGATTTTTTGCATGAAAATACCCATTATTATTTATTTTTAGGTCATTTAGAAAAGTTAAGAATTATTTTCCAAAACTTAGGAGTAGCGTTAAGAATACAATTTAAGAATTAAGAATTCTTTTTGAAAATCTGGTAGTAACGTTAAGAATTTCACAAAACCTTATCTGGAGCTCTGGACTTACATTGTCAAAGATAATAAAACCTGACCATGTTTTATCAAGATTGAGTCGTAAAACTGGCTTCTAGACTGGTAACAAGGTTTCACTTAGATTTGACCCGGTGACCTAGTTTCTAGACGTGTGAACCAGATTCAAATTCAAGTTCGATAATGTAAATTAATCATATGACCAACTCCCATAACGATTGTGTCATAAATGTGGCATCTATAGTGGTAACAAGGTTTCTCTATGACATGAATTTGTAACCTAGTATTTTTTGCAAGGTGACTCAGATTCTCAACTGTCTAGATATTCTCAAGCTAAACATTTTTACCACATTCCATCAAGATTGGATTAAAGGTATTTTGTACAATTAAACCTTATATCATAGTTTTTGTGTACAGATGACTTAGATTCAAATTTGGCCTAGATATTGTGACACTAAATATTCTGACAAAGTTGCATCAAGATTTAGTCCTAAATGTGGCCTCTAGAATGGTAACAAGGCTTTTTCTAAGATTTGACCTGGTGACATTATTTTTTAAATCAATTGAGCCAGATTTGATAGTGGTTTAAATATTGTCACTACAAACAGGCTTACCAAGTTTTAACAAGATTGGATGATTGTATCCTCTAGAGTGGTAGCAAGGTGCAAGTTGACCTCCTCACAACCAATGACTCAGAACACATGAAAAACAATGCGGACATAACTGATCACAATAGCTCCCGTTCAGCTGTGCGGGCTAATTTGTGCTAAAAAAAACGATATGAGGGTGGTGGTTCTTCAACTATGCACTTCTTCTCAATGTCCTGTGCCAAGGTACATAATTTATAGCAATACTTTTAATATTAAAGGGGCCTTTTTACAGATTTTGGCATGTTTTGAAGTTTGTCATTAAATTCTTTATATTGATAAATATAAACATTGGATATAAAAAGCTCCAGTAAAAAATCAAGAATAAAATTTAAAAAAGAAAAAAAGGTAATCCTCAGCAGGACTCGAACCACTGACCCCTGGAGTCTTGGAGTAAAAAGCCTACGACTTAGACCACCCGACTATCCTTCCGGACATACTACCAGATGTATTTTATAGTTTATACAAGCAATCCTCGTAGTTTCCCAAAATATGACGGCAACAACAGAACTCTCCAAATTATTAATTTGTTTCACGTTGCAACGCTTTATAATTTTCGGGATTTTAAATTGTCAAAAGATGCATATAATGGCTATTTTAGAGCATGGTAAATGTTCAGTATTACTGTTTCCTCCCAAATATCTTAACTAAAACAAAAATTTGCAAATCTGAAACAACTTTTTTCAATTTTGTCAATTTACCCAAACGTGAAAAGATCCCTTTAAGGAAGTAATACTGAAAAAAGAAAGATGACTTAAGGGCAAAAACTCTGCAAGTAAACGTGAGAGGGAGTTCTCATTCTTGTACTATGCTCATTAACTTCAAACAGTCTATAAGTATATTGAGATTCATTTGATTCCATTCAACACTTCCTGAGCTATGCTCTCAACAAAATGTAAGACAGAGTGACAGTTGGAAAGACAAACAATGTGATTACTGTAGAATATGCCTTATTTCAGAAGCATAAAAACAGTTGGTTACAATTGGTACCATTGTCAGAACTGAAGGTAATAACAGCTGATGTAGATCCTGCATTCCAAACTACGTCCACCAACTGTATATGGTTGAACTTCCTCTTGTTTTCGAAAAACATCCTGATATCGTCTTCATCAATGTTTTCTGGTAATCCCTTCACCAAAACTTTCGGTTCAAGTGGTTTTGAACTTTCAGGTTTCTGGTGTGTTCTGCCTTGAGGTCTCTCACACTTAAGAACTGTCCCCATTAATTTCAGTGGACACATATTCATTACACAATCAACATCTACAAATAAGAGAACAAACAGATCATATTTCTCAAATAACTGAGCAGATTCAAAAAGTTAGTTCTCAAACCAAGGACCTCTCAGAAATAAAGAACTGATTCACTACTACTCAGTCTTTCAGACAAAAGTTGTATAATGTATTATATATGTGATGTGTATGTGATACATTTATAATTTATAAAGGAAGCCATGACAACTTTCGACACAAAGATTTCACTAACAGTTTATCTATCGCCACAGGTTGAGATAGACAATTTTAGTTGTGGACAGTGTGAAGTATCAAATATTTGTGATTGCACTTTAAAGTAAAGAAAATAGCTTTGTCACAGACAATACAGTCAGTCAGCTACCAGATAAAATTTGCCTGATTAAGAATCGATCTGCTAATGAAATGTCATACAAAAATTGACATACATGTAACATGCATATTCCCTATATGGCGTTCAATCCAAACACAGAGTTTCATCCACCTAGATCAAGTACTTTTATCTCACGATACAGACTTTAGTTTTTACATATTTTTGTAAGCAAGGCAACTTGATTTTTCCATGACCAAACAAATTCAATTGTTTATGTAATCAAAGCAACCAAAATTTTTGACTGAAAAAAAAGAATAACATGCATTATTCTTCATATCCATTCTCTATGCAAATCCCACTTTTTGGAAACCTAGCTTTGAGTACTTTTTGAGTTGTCACAGGATCCAGATTTTAGTTGCATCTTATTTCTTTAACTATAAATAAAAGCAAACACAATTATTGTCTAAAAAAATGTGCCAAAGGACCCTCTATCCTCATACCAAGTTTTTAGAACCTCCTTTATGTACTTATTACGTCATGGCAGGACCCAGATTTTAATTTTCACTTATTTCTGTGAACAAAGCAACCACACTTTGTGTCTAACAAAATCAAATAGCACGCATATTTCCCCATTGACCCTCTGATCACATTCAAAATATTGTAAGCCAATCTTAAGTATGTTTTGAGTTGTCCAAGCATCCTGATATTAATTTTCATTCATTTTTTTCTGTAACCAAAGCAACCACAATGTGTGTGACCAAAAACTAAACTGAAATATTGTGCATATTCCTTATATTGCCCTCTATCTACATACTAGGTTTCATCAATCTACTCATAGTATTTATTGAATTATTGAAAGATAAAGATGTTAATTTTCACTTTTTTCTGTGACCATAGAAGCTCAATTTTGTCTGTCGCAACCACTGAAGTAACATGCAAATTCCCTATAATGCCCTTTCTAAATGCAGAGTTTCATCAACCTAGCTTCAGTACTTTTTGATCAAATGCAGGTTTCAGAGTATAACAGAGGCAACACTCACACATGCACGCGTTGACAAAATTACACTTACTATATATCTAAAGAGTTAAACATGGTCAATTACCAAATCTGTGAACATGTCAATTTAATTTTATAGACCTATATTAATTAAACTTAAAACAATTTCTTTACTCCATCCAGTCTAATGTTTGGGTTAACATGAACAGTAAATCTACACAGTACATAAATAACAAAATAATACCATTCTCAGAACTGTAAGTTATGATTGCAGACAATGAATCATCACTAAATTTTACGTCAACTACTTCCACATATTCAAACTTTCGTTTATTTTCGAAAAACATTCTGATTTCCTCTTCATCTGTGCCTTCAGGAAATCCAGTCACAATAATACTGGGTGTTGAATCTTCATTTAATTCCTCCTCGAGTTCATTAGTAGTCACTTGAAGCCACTCAACAAATACTTGTGCTCCTTTCATTTGAAAGGTTCTCATTTCAATGAGATTATTTGCACCTAGAAAGATATGTAAACAAGGTAATTTTTAGTTATTACCGTATTTACATAAATACATATATTAAATGAAAACCTTGATACGTTTTTATCAAACGATAAGAAAAAATATATATTTAGTGAGGTTGAAAATGACCTCAGGCATATGGTGAGTTCTAATCGTTTTAAAAACAAGAAGATACATTTTCATTATTCCACACTTTAGTGTTACATTTATTTTGGTTATCCGAGTATTTACTGCATTTATGTTGATTATTTTATGGAATAATGCTCAAGAACATCATAAATGCATGTTCAATCATCAATAATTCCCTAAGTTTAATCATCTTTAGCCATATGACATGTAAAATATGAATGCATGCGTAACTATTTTACTTGCGTTGAGCATCACTTTAACTGAATGTTTATACTATAGGAATAATCTCAAAAGTACTAATGTTCATATAGTTAAAAAGGATGTTTTTGTTATTAATTTCCATGTATTTGCATTCGAAGTAAACTAGGCTTAAAAGTCATTACCTTCAGGAGACGTCATCTCTACCTCTGCAGAGCCTGTCTCGTTATCAAG
Organism: Dreissena polymorpha; assembly: GCF_020536995.1. Lineage (NCBI taxonomy): Eukaryota > Metazoa > Mollusca > Bivalvia > Myida > Dreissenidae > Dreissena > Dreissena polymorpha. Next base: position 98,059,022 of record NC_068362.1, on the reverse strand, counting down.
GACAACACTTGCTACTGACAATGACCCCATCCTTTTACTTTCCAAATGAATCTGTACATATTCTTCATCCACGCTACCAGGTAAGTGTGTTAGCTTTATTTTGCTCAGTGGATCTTTCATAGTTTTGATTTCTTTTTCTGTACCTACATTCTGTTTTCCCAAGTCTACTTTCTGCTTAGTGGTATCTATAGAAGACGAATCCATACATCACATAATTACAAAAACAAAATGATATCAGTTGTCGATGTTCATAAAAAAACTTGTGGTTAGCCGAAGGACAAAATTAATGTTCTGTGCCTTTTTCATAGAGAGAGGGAAAAAGATACTTCTATAGAGTACAAACAAAGTCATTGAATTCATATCCCCATTGAATGAATTTTGTATATTGATGGGTGCAGATGTTTGAACTGGGAAATAATTGAAATATAACAAAGTGTGGAAATAACAGAAAAATAACAGTGTATGGTTATTGTTCTTTTTGCATTTCCATTGTCTTCATTGATATCTATACACCCTTGAAGTTTCATGTTGAAATCTTTTAAAGTAATTGAGATATAGCACTGAATACTTGCGTCATACAACAAAGCAAAGGGAAATAACTCTAAAATAACAAAGTGCAGGGTTATTATTTTCATGAATTGCAATTCATCTCCATTGTAACAATACATACATGAAGTTTCATGTTAAAATCTTGTATTTAAGATATAGCCTGAAAAGATACATCACACAAAAACAACAATGGGCAATAACTCTTATTTAGGAAATTGTAGGGTTATGGTTCCTGTGCAAGGCACTTCTACTCATTTATATCTATACACCATGTAAGTGTCATCATGTTACCATATCTAGTTTCTGAGATAAAGCCCTGAAAAGGTTGTGACAGGCTGAAAGACTGATGTACGGACAGACAATGCCAAAACTATATCCTTCCGCGTTCCAAGTGAATAAAAAGAGGTTATTATAAGAAAAATGCCCACTCCTTGGCACTATTTTATCAACAGGCTCAGTCAAGAAATCAGACACAAAAATATTCTAAGCATAGTTTATGATCATTTGGAAAAAAAGCCATCTAGAGTGTTCAAGGTTCACAATAGCAATGTAAGGTGGCAATGTTTTTTAACAGACTGAAACCATTTTTTAAGACTCGGCTGAAATATCCTGAGCAACATTCAGGATGAAAGGGACACCATGTGTGTTTTAGATTGTTCACTGGATTTTTCTTTAATTTAATAATTTTATTGAACCTAATGATCTTTGTTTCAAACCCAGTTTTAAACTCAAGTCCAGATATCAATGAGATGGATTTTATTTACCAAATTGTATGACCATTTGGCAATAAATGTAAAGGTAAATATTGGAGTCAATAGACAACAGATGACACATGACAAACGAAAAACACCAGACAAAATGTGTTCACAAGAGCTAACAAGAGTGCTGACTTGTCACAAAATATGTTTCAAGTTCCACTTTTCATTGATCAAATTTTATCATTATAAGATTAAAACTATTTCAGTTTGAGAGCATGAAACACCAATTTAGAAAATGTCAAATTATTCAAGGGACATCATTAAGAAGTGGTTCAGATCTCACTGGTTATTGTACTTGGCTTAGATGTTAAGTGCACGAAAATTTACAAACAATTTGATGATGACATTATTAAAACGAGTTTAAGAACAGACAAGGTTAATTTGGCCAATGGTTTCTGAGGCAAGGGCCATAATTCAGGAGTGCTTCATGCCATCTTGCTGGTTATCAAACTTGGCCAAAATTATACACCAATAACCATAATCAAAGTTTCATAAAGATGGAATTTCAGCTGTGTAGGTTAAAGACAGGGCTAACTTAATTAAGGCAATGCTTTATAAATCAAGGGCCATAATGCATACGTGCTTCAGGCGATCAGGCTGGTTAGCAAACTTGACTAAGATATTATGCCCATACTCATTATCAACAAGTTTCTTGATGATCAAATTTAAAATGGTCGAGTTAATGAGCGGACATCATTCTTGATGCCGCTAGCACAACTGCCTTTCTGCTGCCCACCATTTGTTTTACAATGATCACCCAGTTTTTTAAACGTACATACAAAAATTGACCATAAACAACTGCGTTGTTTACTCCATTAAGTACGTCAACCTTAATAAATACATTTTAAACAAGTTGTATTTAGATGATTATCTGTTTATTTTATAATACAATAAAGATACCTGGTTCAACAGATTCTTGAGTATATGCATCACTATTCTCAGGAAGGACTTCTGGTGGGGGCTCATGACCAATTTGTTGTTGTTGTTGCAGTGCCAGCTGTTGCCCTTCAAAATATGCCTTTGCTTGCTGGATGTACACCTCGGTTACAGGTACATATTGAAAACCATTAAAACAAAAGTATTGACCACTATTTGGATCATGACGAATCATTGACATGAAATGTTCATATTGTCCCATCTGTATGGGTCCTTGACCTTGATCAGTCTTCCCTTGACCTTGCCTTCTCTGTGCATGACCCTGACCCTGTATATCACCATGACCCATATGTCCTTGCCAATAAGGCATTTGCTGTTGACCTTGACCAATTTGTCCATAACCTGGATTCATCCATCCATACATCTGGCCCATTGGTGCATTTCCTGGACCCATCTGCTCTTGTCCTTGCCCAGCTTGCGCATGTATCTGATCACTCCCTTCCCTAGAACCTTCCTCCCAATGGTTTCCGTGTTGAGAAGCAAGATGCTTATCACTTGCACCTGTGTGAGGAGCTGACATTTGTGATGTGTAACCTCCAGCAGCATCATAATTCTGGTAGACTGTAGACTGACCTGCCACAGGACCCTGTGGATTAAACTGATGACGTCCTGTGGGTTTAGGGTTTCTCTGTAACAGTAACTACTGTTTATCGCAACTAGGTTTTGGCATTTGATGTAAACAAAAGACTGCTAAATAAAAGTAAGACCATTTTTGCAAGACATGGTAACAACATTTTCCACACATTTTCAGGCATATGACCATTTTAGGGTAAATTCTATAAATGCATCGTTTTTGGACATTGACATATGCAAAATATATTAATAATCAAAATAAACAGATATATCATTGAGTAGTTGTAGTTAATGAGTAGGTATATCATCAGGTAGGGCTGAAAGTACCACAAGTTCTTAACAAGAGATGTGTTTGTCAGAAACACAATGTATTATTGCGCCGCTTTGAAATAAAATTTCAATATATCATTTTGCAGGTTTAGAAATTATCTCTCTTTATAAGCTTATTACTCCCCTTGGATTGTATTTTTTTACTTTTGACCTTGACGGATGACCTTGACCTTTCACAGCTAAAAATAAGCAGCTTTATGAGATACACATGCATGCCAAATATCAAGTTGCTATCTTCAATATTGCAAAAGTTATTGCCAATGTTAATGTCTTCGGACGGACGCACAGACTGACAGACAGACTGACGAACAGTTCAACTGCTGTATGCCACCCTGTCGGGGGCATAAAAAACAAATGTGCCTACCTGAGACAAGAATAAACATAACTGTTCTGGACATATTTTATGATGTTTTGGGATAAAATGTGGCTTTCTAACCTATTTTTGTCTTCCCCAAAATGAAATAGATCTAGGCTAAGACAAACATTTTATCCAAGTCCAACACAGATTTCACACTTTTGCTGGCAAGAGTTTCCTACCACTGCAAACTATTATCAAATATAGATAGGGCATTACTTCATATTGACCTTTATCTGTACTGTAAGTATATGTAAGTATGTAAACGTTTTTAACATTCCACAAAAGCAATCCCAAGCTGTTTAACCTCTAGTAAAAAATAATACCTATAAACCTAACACTGCTGTCATGTATATGCCAGGTTTCATATAAAGAAGTTAAACTCCAGCTGCTGGAACATTATTGCATTCATGATTATATGTTCTTCACGTTTAAAGCCTTTAAGGAACCTTCAGGAGATATTAAATTTTGACCTCCAGGGAAATTAAGTCACGAATAATCACGTTATCACTTTAAATCATAAACTAAGTTTGTAATCAAATCTTATTAACTAACTTTTTGACTTATTTGAACTGAGAAAAGGCGAGACAGACTGCAATTACCTTTATTTTTATTCAAAATGTCATGATCATATCTTGTCCATTTTGAGGTATATTAGTGCTAAAAAAAATCTGTTTTTTAGGTGACCTCACCTTCGACCTATAAACAAGAGGGCCTGAAAGGCCCAAAGTTCCTCACCTGAGATTCAAAGGAACTGACCTGTTCTGTGCAGCCCAAGATGTCATTAGAACAAAATGTTCTTACCAACTTTCATGACTAGTGAACACCTTGGCAGCCACGTTTTTCAACAGACCAGAACCATTTTCATACATATCCAAGATATCATTTAAACAAATATACTGACAAAGTTTCATGAAGATTCATAAGTCCATATAAGGAAAAATGCCCCGCCCACTGGTGGCCATGTTTTCCAGCAACTGGAACCATTTTCAAACTTGTCCAATATATCATTGGGAAAAATCTTCTCACAAAGTTTCATGATGATCGTACAATAAATATGGCTTCTAGAGTGTTAACAAGGTTTAACTATAGCTACAGGGGACAAAATTATTCATAAACTGCACTTAAAATTTTCACTCGTCCTGCAAACACATGCACTCGTCCTTCAAATATGTGTGAAATAAAGATTGCAAAGGGCTGATAGTACTTATAAAATTTCCTAAAGTATATCACTGCTAAGCAGTGAAATAAGTTACTTTATTTATGAGGAACACAAAATAAATAATTTTTTCTAATGCTCGCGTGCTTTCCGTTTCGAACGTTTAAAAAATCGCCCCCGCCCCCTTTTAAGAACGCTCGTATGTCAGACATTTTTCAAACGAAATTCAGACTGGTTTAAATCTGGTTTAAAACCGTACTTCGCGCTTAAATAATTCTTTAAAAGTCAATACTAACAGTGACTGCAGTCGCATGGTTCCCTGTCAACATGTACGCACAAAGCTTACACCAAAAAGCCAATATTTACTCGGGACACAAGTCTCGCATAACAACGCGCACCTGCTGTATGAAATTTACAATTACAATTTCCGGTTCATTCGCATTCTACTTTCGGAATAGATATGCTTTTAGAAAATGATTTTATTAAATGAAAAATAGTCTTACTGGTCAGAAAATTCATTTTTTAACATCAGCTTTTTTTCACTCGTCCTGTAGGACGAGATCTTTAGGGAAATTCACTCGTCCTTTCAAGATTTCACTCGTCAATACGAGCGGACGAGAGGATTTTTTGTCCCCTGAGCTATATAAGGAAAAACACCACGCCCCCTTGGTGGCCATGTTTTTCCACCAACCGGAACCATTTTCAAACTCATCCAAGATATCATTGGGACAAATCATCAGACCAAGTTTCTTGATGATCTGACAATAAATGTGGCCTCTAGAGTGTTAACAAGGTTTTACTAAAGCATGATATATAGCCATATAAGGAAAAATGCCCCGCCCCCTGGTGGCCATGTTTTTTAAGCAACCAAAACCATTTTGGAACTTATCCAAGATATCATTAGGACAAATCTTCTGACCAAGTTTCATGAAGATCGGATTATAAATGTGGCCTCTAGATTGTTAACAAAATTTTACTATAGCCATATAAGGAAAAATGCCATGCCCCCTGGTGGCCATGTTTTTTAAGCAACCGAAACCATTTTCGAAGTTATCTAAGATATCATTAGGACAAATCTTCTGACCAAATTTCATGAAGATTGGACAATAAATGTGGCCTCTAGAGTGTTCATAAGGTTTTACTATAGCCATATATAGCCATATAAGGAAAAATGCCCCGCCCCTTGGCAGCCATGTTTTTCAAGCAAATGTAACCATTTTTGAACTTATCCAAGATATCATTGAGACCAATCTTCTGACCAAATTTCATGAAGATTGGACAATAAATGTGGCCTCTAGAGTGTTAACAAGATTTTACTATAGCCATATAAGGAAAATTGCCCCTCCCCCTTGCTGCCATGTTTTTTCACCGATCTAGACCATTTACAAAGTCGTCCGAGATATCAATGAAACCAATGTTTTGACCAAGTTTCATGATGATTGGGCAAAAATTGTGACTTCTAGAGTATTCACAAGGTTTTTCTATAGCCATATTAGGAATACTGCCCCGCCTACTGGTGGCCATGTTTTTCAACGGACTTGAACCATTTTTTAACTCAACCAACATATAATTTAGACAAACATTTTCACATAGTTACATGAAGATTGAGCATCAAATGTGATTTCTACAGTTTTCACAAGGTTTTTCTTTTTTTGACCTAGTGACCTAGTTTTTGATCCAGCATGACCCAGTTTCGAACTCAGTCGAGGTATCAATGGGACAAATGTTCTGACCAAATTTCACGAAGATCAGACAATAAATGTGGCCTCTAGAGTGTTCACAAGGCAAAATGTTGACGACGCCCGACAGACGACGGATGATGGACAAAAGGCTATCACAAAAGCTCACCATGAGCACGTTGTGCTCAGGTGAGCTAAAAATGCAAAAGGTCTGCATATTCTGATATTTTCACCTTTATTAGTAAACTAGGTTTCATCAAATATCTATGGTGCATTTTGAGAAATCAAATGATTCAGTTTAGTTGAAAAACAGAAATGACATCCACAGGACAAACCTACACCTCCCTGTGGTGATAACAGTAGGGGACTTAGTCCATTCCAAAAATACTAAAAGAGGACATAAACTATAGGCAAACAAAATGTCTCCCACTTCCTTTATTATGAATTTTATCAAATAATGGTCTGTTGCCAGTAGTATTTCTCATCATGTCAGAGAACTGTATAATATGAAATAAGTGTATAAAGCATAAGCAAATGTTGCTGCCAGGTTTGGTGCTGTTTTCCTTACATGGTATAAAAACATTTATAGAGCAAAACTAATGATAATTATGCCATATCAGGAAAACTGTCCCACTCTGTGGCAGCCACTTAAATGCTAAAAAACTATGTACTAACTTCTATTAAATAAAAATGTGTTTGAACTGTAATTAATTTTCAATAAAATTTCATTTATAAGACATAGACAACCACATTTACTAGATTAAACAATACATATAGACAAACCGGAACTTGTGGCATGGTCCAACTTGATGGCAACTCGCATTCTATTGATGCCTTGAATTCTACTGTTCGACTGTCCCCATTAGAATTGATCTCAAGAAATTTTCTTTTCAACCCATTTACATCTGAAAAAAAAGCACAGTAGGTGTTAAAGGGACTGTCAACCGCAATTGTTTTAAAATATTGTATTTTTTTACAATAATTAGTTTTAAGTGATTAAAATATCAAGACTGGTTTATTACATTACATGAAAAAAGTTAATATTTTCAGTACATTCGTTAATAAAATTTTGCGATGTGAAATGGAAAGTACATCGCGTAAATAGGTGACATAATAATATACACACACTTTAAATAACGCAAGTAGATTGATCATTTTATATATAAAATATATACAATTCATGCACAATTTGAATTCCTGGGTTTACCACGTGACGATGATGATCAATCTACTTGCATTATTTATAGTTAACTGGTAGTTACCTGGTAGACATACCCAGTAAAATTTATCACCAAATAAACTGAAAATATGAAAACTTAACAACTTTTTTCAAGTAATGTAATATACCAGTCGTGATATTTTAATCAATATAAACTAATACAGCAGACTCTGCCAATACCAGACTCTCCAAATACCGCAACTCTCCCGATTCCTAACGGTTGGGCCAATCCCGTATTTTCTCCTTCTATTTCTTTGTTAAAAAATGTTGAATAAACCGAACTCTCTCAAAACTGGAAACCGAATATCTCCGTAGATATGGTCATTTTCAATGTAAAATACATTTTGTACACCAGACGGTCCAAATTCTCAAGATGCCCGAGGCGTGAAAATTACAATACCCAGTCAGCACAGCGCGGGCGGTGTCACATATTTTGCTCGCACAATTATCGATAAAAATTAAACATACCATAAAGGTGTCAAGTCGTTACGACGCTAAAGAGGTCCGATTAAATAATGTTAAACAAACTGTAAATGTCTATAATAGACGTGCGGTAAAACCAAAAAGTGATTGGCTCGATCGTTTTATTAAGCTTATGATAAACAATTTAATTACAAAATTAATGCATGCCGTTTCTTGTGATCTTCTCGGGTAGTTTAAAAGATTTTATAGCCATATTTTTAACGCTTAAATGGTTGTTTGTTAGTTAAATATCCATCCATCTGTCTGCAAATTCATTCATTGCCTTTTCTTAATTTCAAACGCATCTTCAGCATTACCGGTAATAATCTCAAATCTACAAGTCTTCTCAAATCTAAAATGTTGCAGCCTCTAGCTAAACGCAGACGCCTAGATCTGAAGTTAGAGGATAAGATTAAGCTGATCAAAGTATCTGAACTTCTCAACCAAAACCATCTCTGAAGGTACTCGGCGAGCGCTTCAAGATTGGAAAGTCAACAGTCAGCGACATCTTGAAGAAAGAAAACGTCTATCAGGAGCAGTGGGAGAGAAATGCGTCCGGCTCCAAGTTCCGTTTCGACAACAAATGCAAGTTCGACCGACTGAATGAGCTGACATGGGAGTGGTTTAACCGGAAGGGGGCCCAGAACTTTCCTTTGTCTGGACCTGTGATCCAGAAGAAGCAAGCAGATTCGCAAAGAAACTGGGGTACCACGACTTCAAGGGGTCCAGCGGCTGGCTCACCTCCTGGAAGTTCCGCTACTCAGTGAAAGCGTTCAAGTTGTCCTGGAAGAGTGCTGGGGTGGACCAGCAGACAGTAAGTGACTTCAAAAGCCGGCTGCCAGACATCATACAGGGATACAGCCTGGAGAACATCTACAATGCCGACGAGACCGGCCTCTACTACAAGGCCTTACCTGACAAGACCCTGGCTATGCGCGGAGACGGTGCAAAGGGATTCAAAGTGCAAAAGGATATGATAACCGTCCTCTTCACATGCAGCGCCACGGGAGCAAAGCTGACACTGCTGGTCATTGGCAAGGCTCCAAATTCCCCGCTGCTAAAAGAACGTGCGACGAGAGTGTCTCTGTGTAACTTACGTCAGTAATAAGCGTGCGTGGATGACGGCAGCTGTGTTCTCTGATTGGCTTCGGGACGTGAATTCAGAGATGCAGAGGAAAGAACGCAAGATCCTGTTATTCCTGGACAACGCTTCGTCCCACACCGCCGACATGAACCTGAGCCATGTCCAGTTGAGCTTTCTTCCGGCCAACACTACGAGTTATTAGAGCTTTCAAGGCTGTCTTCAGGAGGTTTATGCTTGCCACAAAGGAGGAGACTGAAGACGTTGCCATTGTTTGTCGCTCAGTGACGCTTTCGGACGCCATCAAGTGGACAGTTAAGGCGTGGCAGGCAACACCAGCTTCAACGATCCATTAGTGTTTCAGAGCCTGCGGATTCACACCACAGACCACGGAGACCAGTGACGACGATTACCGTGACGACGACATCCATCTCATGGACCTCGTCCTGCATTTCCACTTTCAGTTGGATGAGCTAACATCACTTGACACAGACGTCGAGACTCATGACTCCGAGTGGGAAGCAGACATTGTCAACTGCTTTAGAGAGGACGCCGCCGATCCCGCAGATGGACCATCAAGAGGAAACGCCGGAAGTGCCTCCAGTGACTCTCAAAGAGTACCGCGACTTTGCTCTCCTTCTGCAGCGGTACGGACATGAGACGGATGGCGACTGACTGGCAACTGCAGACATCCTCATCAACAGTTCAGATATGAAGATTGTAAAGCAGCAATGTGTACTGAAGCAGAGAGTGATCTCGACTTTTTCAACAAATCGTGAACTTGGTGCATGTGTAGGTTTTGACAATACTTCTGAGATTATAAATGTCTTGAAAATAATTATAACACTGTTTTTTTGTGCACAACAATCGTATTTGTGTCTTTATTCGTCAAAATTGTCTTTAAGGTGTAATTAATTCAGAGCTATTTATAGCAAACTCCAACACAACTTACTCGCCTATATGATAAAAACGTTACGTACGTACATGTATAAAGCACTACACTCCCTTGGGATTAATCAAAACAAGTCGGTATGGAATGTTTTTTGCTTTTAATTGAATAAAAACACATTTTTTTAAGAATGCTTTAAACATAAACATTACATGAGTACAGTATCACATGGTACATGTAAATGTATATGGTTTGTTTTATTCTTATATGATTTTGTACACAATGCATACAATGTATATTTCGGCAATATGCATACTCTTGGTAAACCGGAGCTCTCTGAAAACTCGACAATCCGGCCGGTCCCCAGACCGTCCGGTTTACAGAGAGTCTACTGTAATTGTAAAAAAATACGGTAATTAAAAACTTTTCTTTTTTTCAATCGAGGTTGACAGTCCCTTTAACAAATGCATAAATCTTCAAGTGTTGCAGTCTTGACTTTCTCATACGGTAAAAGGCATTGTATAACAGGCAGTTATGTATAACATGCATCTACTTTTTGAAGCAAAAAAATCGCGGAAAAAATCGAGTACCGTAAGCAAACTGACAATCGTTATATTTACATTGCCAATCTTGCGTGTTCTTCTCGAGCGTCTATGCGATAGAGATAGAAAGGTCATATAAGTAATGATTACACAAATATTCAACACCATTACTGACTTGACCCGCGAAAAACAAACAATGGAGGTGTCAAGCTGTTTGCCAGTTCTCATGTTTTGATAATAGCCCAGCTACACAAAACTTGACATGTGACGCAAATTACTCAATAATCATAACACCAATCTTGACAAGATATATGAAAATGTGTAAACAAACACAACAACAATGCAAAAAAAAATTATTTACACATTTGAAGAGTAAGAAAAAAAATTCGCAAATATATCAGGGAAAGACCTCTTGCAGACATACTATTGTAAATTGACAAGTGCCCAAAAAATAAATTGTGCAACCCCAGAACAGTAGGGTATAATATTGTGGGGAAAAAACAATAACATTCAAATAACAAGAGCACCGCCTTGCGGGTGCAGACCGCTCATCTATTTTTATTTTTAAAGGTGAAGGGACCTATCTCAATTTCAATCACAAAGGAGGGTGGGGTGGAGTGGAGGGGGGGTGTATAGTGTGGGGGTGTGGTCATTTAATACATTATCTTCCCAAAATGGATTTTTTTTTGGGGGGGATTCATGGGTGGGATGGTTGGACAGTATTTCAAAAATAAAATAATACAAAAAAATATTTGTGTTTTTTAACCATGTTTCAAAAAAAAATTGTGTTTTTTAACCATGTTTAAAAAAAAAACTTTTTTTTTTTGGGGGGGGGGGGGGTTCAGGGGGGGGGGGGGAGCGGGGGGGAAGGTTTGAGTGGAGTCTATTGTGGTTTGTCAGGTAAGAGTTGTTTTGTCAAAGTATCAATCAAATCTAATCATAAATAAAGAAGTTATGGTAATTCTAGCAAAATTTAATAATTTGACCTTGAGAGTCAAGGTCATTCAAAGGTGAAGGTAAAATTCAATTTGCCAGGTACAGTACCCTCATGCTAGCATGAAAGTATTTGAAGTTTGAAAGCAATAGCCTTGATACTTTAGAAGTAAAGTGGATCTAAACACATAATTAAACCATATATTCAAAGTTACTTAGTCAAAAAAGGACCATTATTCCGTAAAAATGACAACCAGAGTTATGCATCTTGTCCTTTACTGTCTCCTTATGATAGTTTGTGAGTGTTCCAAGTATGAAAGCAATATCTGTGATACTTAAGGGGTAAAGTAGACCAAAACACAAAACTTAACCAAATTTTCAATTTTCTAAGTATAAAGGGCCCATAATTCCGTCAAAATGCCAGTCAGAGTTACATAACTTTGTCTGCACAGTCCCCATATGATAGTTAGTAAGTGTTGCAAGTATGAAAGCAATAGCTTTGATACTTTAGGAATAAAGTGGACCTAAACACAAAACTTAACCAAACTTTTCAATTTTCAAAGTATAAAAAGGGCACATAATTCTGTCAAAATGCCAGTCAGAGTTACATAACTTTTTCTGCACAGTCCCCTTATGATAGTTAGTAAGTGTTGCAAGTATGAAAGCAATGGCTTTGATACTTAAGGAATAAAATGGACCTAAACACAAAACTTAACCAAACTTTTCAATTTTCTAAGTATAAAAAGGGCACATAATTCTGTCAAAATGCATGCCAGAGTTATCTAACTTTGCCTGCCCAGTCCCTTTATGATAGTAAGTAAGTGTACCAAGTTTGAATGCAATAGCATTGATACTTTATGAGAAAAGTGGACCTAAATGCAAAACTTAACCGGACGCTGACGCCGACGCCAAGGTGATGACAATAGCTCATAATTTCTTTTCAAAAAATAGATGAGCTAAAAATGGCTTCCTTGTTTTTCATTTTCTTCTGCAAATTTATTGGATTTAAATGCTGTATACGTACCTCAAAAAGATAGAACATATTAATGTTAACTTTATAATGTTTGTCCATCTATATTGAGATCATAAATATAACACAATTATTAACATAGTTACAGTTAAAACAACGGGGAGCAGAATGGTGCCAGTTACTGTACCTTGGTAACTGACGAGGAAAAAATATCTTGGCATGGCTGTAGTGGTGTAAAATGCGCAACAAGTTTTTTTTAATTAAATTTTGGGTAAAAAAACTGCTCGTTATACACAGCGTTTTACGGTATTTGATGTTACTCTTGGCTTTTGTGTATAGAATAGACTCATCACTGTAATCAAGTATTTTGAATTACAATTCAGCACTTAATCAAGATATTTATTTATCAAGAATATTTCAATCCTATCGCTGGTTACATGCTATATTGCAGATATTGTGCTGTCTAACTACTTGTTCTCAGGTACATTTTGGGATTATTTTAGCCTATGAAGATTTATTTTGAAAGAAAGGGGATTCATATCTAAAGTTGTTGTAGAGTGTAGATTATCATATAGTCGTTTTAATTTTTTGTAATTGAAATACAGCATTAACAAGAGCACCACATAACGGGTGCCACGCTCGGCTACAGGTGCAGTTTTGAATAAATGAAAGCTTGTCAGAGTTTGTTGTTTGTTTAGAGAATACAGTGACCTTTGACCTAGTGACCCCAAATGGGTGTGGCGTGTAGAATTCATCAAGGTGCATCTATATATGAAGTTTCAAAGTTGTAGGTGGAAGCACTTTGATTTTTGAGCCAATGTTTAGGTCTTAGCACGACGCGGACAGTGGATGTCAGACGGCGGACAACAAGCTGGCTATGACAATACCTCAGGTTTTCTCCAAAAATGCCAAGCAAAAAAATATAGTACGTGGTTCTTTAGTGCAAACACTATACTTTACTTAGAACAAGAGGGCCTGAAAGGCCCAAAGTCGCTCACCTGAGATAACAAGATATTATTGCGACAAATCTTCTGACCAAGTTTCACGAAGATCGGAAAATAAATGTGGCCTCTAGAGTGTTAACAAGGTTTTACTACAGCCATATAAGGAACAAGATGTGTTTGTGAAACACAATGTCCCCCTATATGACATTTGATCTTGAAGGATGACCTTAACCGTGACCCTTCACCACTCAAAATGTGCAGCTCCATGAGATACACATGCATGTCAAATATAAAATTGCTAGCTTCAATATTGCATAAGTTACATTACATGAGCAATTTTGACCCATATATTTGACCAAGAAGGATGACCTTGACCTTTCACCACTCAAAATGTGCAGCTCCATGAGATACACATGCATGCCAAATATCAAGTTGCTATCTTCAATATTGCAAAAGTATTCATAAAATAAGCGATTTTGGCCACATATATTTGACCTCTGACCTTGAAGGATGACCTTGACCTTTCACCAATTAAAATGTGCAGCTCCATAAGATACACATGCATGCCAAATATCAAGTTGCTATATTCAATATAGCAAAAGTTATTGCAAAATGTTAAAGTTGGCGCAAACCAACCAACCAACCAACCAACCAACAGACCAACCAACCAACAGACCAACAGACAGGGCAAAAACAATATGTCACCCACTACTATAGTGGGGGACATAAAAATGCCCCCCCCCCTGGCAGCAATGTTTTTCAACCAACTGGCATCATTTTTAAACTCATCAAAGATATTATCAGGATGAATCTTCTGACCAAGTTTCATGAAGATCAGACAGTAAATGTGGCCTCTAGAGTGTTAACAAGATTTTATGATAGCAATATAAGGAAAAATGCCCCGCCCCTTGGAAGCCATTTTTTTTAGGCAAACATAATTATTTTCAAACTCATCCAAGATATCATTGAGACCAATCTTCTGACCAAATTTCATGAAGATTGGACAATAAATGTGGCCTCTAGAGTGTTAACAAGGTTTTATTTTAGCCACATAAGGAAAAATGCCCCGCCCCTGGTGGCCATGTTTTTAAAGCAACCAAAACCATTTTCGAACTCATCCAAGATATTATTGGGACAAATCTTCTGACCAAGTTTCATGATGATCGGAAAATAAATGTGACCTCTTGAGTGTTAACAAGGTTTTACTATAACCATATTAGGAAAATAGCCCCACCTCTGTGGTGACCATGTATTTCAACCAACCGGCATCATTTTTGAACTAGTCCAAGATATTATTGGGATGAATCTTCTGACCGAGTTTCATGAAGATAATACTATAAATGTGGCCTCTACAGTGTTAACAATATTTTACTATAGCCTTATATAGCAATATAAGGAAAAATGCCCCGCCTCTTGGCGGCCATGTTATTCAAGCAAACGTAACCATTTTCGAACTCATCCAAGATATCATTGGGACAAATCTTCTGACCATATTTCATCAAGATTGGACAAAAAATGTGGCCTCTAGAGTGTTAACAAGGTTTAACTATAGCCATATAAGGAAAAATGCCCCGCCCCCTGGCGGCCATGTTTTCAACCAACCAGCATCATTTTCAAACTCGTCCAAGATATTATTGGGATGAATCTTCTGACCAAGTTTCATGAAGATCAGACAATAAATGTGGCCTCTAGAGTGTTAACAAGATTTTACTATAGCCATATAAGGAAAAATACCCCGCCCCTTGGCAGCCATGTTTTACCAGCAAATGTAACCATTTTCAAACTCATCCAAGATATCATTGAAACCAATCTTCTGACCAAATTTCATGAAGATTGGACAATATATAAATGTGGCCTCTAGAGAGTGAACAAGGCAAATGTTGACGTCGCACAACGGACAACGCACAAAAGGCGATCACAAAAGCTCACCATGAGCACGTTGTGCTCAAGTGAGCTAAAAATATTTAGGATGTGTAGGCATGTCACAGCCTTCCTGAAAAGTCCCAAACAGTGCTTGTCAACTGGACAGGCTGATGGAAAAGTAAGCATGTCCGGACAAAAATTCACCTGACCGAACAGCGTGGTATAACTGAAGAATTTAGTAAAGTTTAACTCATATTTATTGCAGTGTGCAGCCTGTGTATAAGTATTGGACAACTATAAGTAATTGATTTTGGAACATATAACATCAAATCATTATGTGTTTTTATGCAAATGTAACACACTTTAATTTCAAAATATGGGATTCATTCAA
This sequence comes from Dreissena polymorpha, assembly GCF_020536995.1. Lineage (NCBI taxonomy): Eukaryota > Metazoa > Mollusca > Bivalvia > Myida > Dreissenidae > Dreissena > Dreissena polymorpha. The sequence continues at coordinate 98,043,389 of NC_068362.1, read as the reverse complement.
TATAATATGTAATTATGTAGTCAACTTGTACAAATATATACTCTTATATATTCTCCGTACAATATCAATCTTTTACAAAACTATCTGTTTTATATTATCAAAAATAAAATGAAAATGGCATTATGCGATATTACACTGATATAAGCACATTTCCGTGTTATTTCATGCGTTCCCACGATACATAAAGCAAAACATTTTATATGTGATGATGACAACTTCAAATTTGACAATTTCGATCATTTGTATAAGCATTTTATTTCATGTGTAGTTTTTTGTTAAAACCTTTGTAATTGGATAGATGGTTATATGTCGGAACAATGAAATTGACATTTTCGAAAAACAACAACAAAGGGAGAATACTCTCAAGAACCAGTAACGCGTTAGTGTTCTATGACAAAAAGGCTCGAAATTCACAAAAAAGTGATTCTAATTGGGTGTAATCGTTCTTTTGGCAAGTATTAGACTTTTCGGTATTTAGTCATATTTTGTTTGGCCTGTCACAAGGACCGGCAATATTAGAAACTTCGCCGGACCATAAAGAATTTTGCCGGACAAGACCGGCGGTCCGGCCTTTTCAGGAAGCCTGATGTCAGGATTGTAGTTGTAAATCTAGCTCTTATTTAATTGTAATGGTTTAGTTTTTGTTTCTTCTAAAGTAACAGGTTATAATACCATCATATACATAATATATATATATATATATTCAAAATGTGTGAATTAATTAAAGACTTTTTTATACAGGCCAGTAAATGTGTGGTATTTTGTAAAATATAACTTGTGGGTAGTGCCAAATTTGTTAATCTTACTCCAAAATAGTGTGGTGTCCATTATTTTTAATCGTGTTGTTTTACATGAACACAAAAAAGTACATGTAAGAAGTTAGGCATTTTTGATTGTAAGCTATTAACAAACACAATTTCAGATCACCTGTCAACAATACCCGCAAGGGGAGTTAGACAGTATAGATAGATAGATGGATGGATGGATGGATGGATGGATGGATGGATGGATGGATGGATGGATGGATGGATGGATGGATGGATGGATGGATGGATGGATGGATGGATGGATGGATGGATGGATGGATGGATGGATGGATGGATGGATAGATAGATAGATAGATAGATAGATAGATAGATAGATAGATAGATAGATAGATAGATACATAGATACATAGATACATAGATAGATAGATAGATAGATAGATAGATAGATAGATAGATCAAAACCTGCCTAAAAACTAGTTATTATGCATGAACGGTTCTTTCTTTTTATACTCTAGTAAACTTGACCCAACTGGAAACACTTAGGCCTTACAATTTTAGACGGTCCAGGAGGCTTAAAAAGAACACCAGTTTTCCCCAGATTCAGGAAAAATGATTTTGTTATTGTTTGACTGTCCAGCCTATTCAGCTTAAATATTTTCATGAAATCAGTATGTATTTTCAGAAAATAATATTCCAAATTAGGACCAGTTACCAGTATATATAAAAAGGCATGCAAATACAAAAGTTGATGAACTTTATTTAGCCTTCAACAAATGTATTTTATCTAAACTATTATATTGTTTTATTTTATGTATTTATTTTTAATTTAAATAATGAATAACATCGCAATATGTTTACTCCAAATTTTTCTACTTTCGATTTCAAAAACGAAAGTGGGCTGCGTAAATAAAAATATATACAGAAAGCATACACATTTAAGGGTGTAAAACCATGTCATTAACAAAAGAAAATACGTTTTTATTAAAAACACCAAGGAGCACTTACACAGTTCCCCCTCTAGTTCCATAATCCATCGTTTTAGATTTCTATTGGCCTCCGCCCCGATAACCTCTTCGATGCGAACGACAGTAACGCTGTGTTGCTGTTGAATTTCATGTCGAAGCACATCCGCCCCGATGTTTTCCGGTACGCCATGTAGCGATATACATTTCTGAAAAATAGTCTCTTTAGCTGCCATAGTGTGTTATGGCATTACTTAGGGAAGAAAATCTTCTTCCACTTAGGCTGCACTTGCCGACGTCCAAAGCGCAAATGATTCATGGGACTTTTGTGAGCATTTCATAACTTTGTAACACGCATTCTGATTGGCTCCGATACTGAATCGCTAACGAAAAGAAAATCTCATTGGTCTTCGGATAGTCTTTCTGAAAATTCGACGTTTGCTTTTACTTTCGTTTTAACTATTACTAGAGTTGCGACACCTTAAGGGTTTCGCGTGATGGAATGAGTGGAAAGATCAAATCAAATTGAAAATCGATTATTTCTATAAAAAAAATGGTACGAAACAAATTTGGGTACAAAAACAAATTTGAGTACGAACCAAAAAGGGTACGAACAAAATAAGGGTACGCAAAACTATTTGGGTAAGAAAAAAATGGGTACGTATATAATATAAGATACGAAAAAATTTGTGTACGAAAAAAATGAGTACGAACAAATGGGTACGAACAAAATTTGGGTACGAACAAATTTGTGAACAAAAGAAAATGGGAACGAATAAAATGTGGGTAGGAAAAAACAAATTTGGTTACGAAAACAAATAAGAGTACGAAAAAATATAGGGAACGCAAAAAAAAGGGTACGAAAAACTATTTAGGTACGAAAAAAATGGGTACGAAAAAAATGTCTGTACGAAACAAGTTTTGGTACGAAAAAAATGGGAACGACAAAAAATTTTGGAATGAAAAATTTTGAGTACAAAAAACATTTGGGTACGAAAAAGATGGGTACGAAAATAAATTAGGGTAAGAACAAATTTGGGTACGAAAAACATTTGGGTACGAAAAAAATGCGAAGGAATTTTTTTTAGATACGAACAAATTTGGGTACGAAAAACATTTAGGTACAAAAAAAATGGGTACGAAAAAAATTGGGTACGAGAAAATTGGGTACGATTAAAATTTGGGTACGAAAAAAATGGGAACGAAAAAAAATTGGGTACAAAAAAAAATGGGTACGAAAAAATTTGGGTACGAAAAACATTTGGGTACGAAAAAAATGGGTACGAAAAACAAATTTTGGTACGAACAAATTTGGGTACAAAAAACATTTGGGTATGAACCAAAAAAAGTACGAAAAAAATTGGCTACGAAAAATTTGGGGACGAAAAAAAATTGGGGACGAAAAAATGGGTACGAAAAAAAATGGATACGAAAACACTATGGCTACGAAATATATTGGGTACGATTTTTTTTATTTAAAATCAATTATGAATTGTCTAGTGCTAGCTAAAGAAACTTCAGCGTACAGTTTATATAGTATTGACAGAAAGTCGCGCCAATAAAAAATCATAAAAAGCGATTTTAAAGTTATGGTAGCCAGAACTAGTCTAGTGCGTGAATTGTCTCGTGGGGGTGAATTGTCTTGGGGTTGCTATTAACGCTACATGTACTTCCGGCCAAGCCACGTGTTTATAGCGATTGCGCAATAAAAAAAACACCACTTTTTCGTAAATTATCAAAAACTGGATATTTTCTCAGATATGACGCATACGCCATCAGTTAGATCACATTCTGGTCCATATACATGTCAAATTTCAGGCACAGTGTTGGGCCAGTTTTCAACACTATCAAATCGCGGCTATACCCTACTAGAGCTTAACGCATTTTAGTCGCCATTATCATTCGTTCAATTGAACGTCATCAATCATGACGTCCAATACATCACTCATTCCATATTTTTTCTTCCTCCCATTAAGTGTAGGGCTCCTCTGGAGCAGCGACGCACTTTATGTACACAAGGAGTCCGGGGTCTGCGAAGAGCCAGTATTTGGTGTCATTTGGGGAGATCTACAGAACGCTCCCACAGTGGAGATCTCTTGTTAAAAAATCTTACCTCCGACTCAGGTCAGAAAACATGTACGTATTTCGTTTTTTTAATTGGACTGTTTTTACAACAGCCATTCGTGTTGTGCTTAAAATTACGACCGAGATGCCAGTTTGACTAGACCGAAATGTTTACTGGTGTGTAACCTACATAAAAAGTCAACAATTAAACAACAACAACAAAGAACATGGATGACAATCCAATCATTTATATTTTAGAGGCAAGAATTCAAAGACAACGTTTAAAAGACATGCAAAATTCAGCACGAAAAAGACAAATACCAATAGCAGAGCAATACAGGTACTATCAATTATTGCTATACCGTCGCTGCTCTGTTTTCATATGTGTATATTTTCGGTTTGTCACGAATTCGGACAAACTATGAAACGTGTGTTTACATTTTAAAACTGCACTATTTGGAATTTTGATCTGACCCCTGGGTCAAATATGGGGGTTGGGGTGGGGCCGAGACAGAGATTATCACTCATTTTTTTATTTTATGTACTTAAACATTGACCATAACTTTTTCAATATTGAAGATAGCAACCTGATATTTGGCATGCATGCATATCTCATGTATCTCACATTTTGAGTGGTGAAAGGTCAAGGTCATCTTTCAAGGTCAAAGTTAAAGGTCACATAACCCCAAACCGGAACTCCTGTTTGCAGGGTTACATGCAGTCAGTTTGATACTTAGCACACATTGTTCAGTTCATGCTGCATAGGATTTGTAAAATACATTGCAAATGGAATGTTCTGGTATCAATTTGAAGGTATATTTGTAAGCAATAAGATAAAAAGCCATTTTTGTGCTCTACTTTTTCTGTTGATGGTTCCCAGCTTTGAAAGAAAGTCATACTATTTGAGCCCAAAATGGTCGCCTCCACATCTGTCAAAACTGGTTTGCCTATTCTAAGGTAAATATTTTGAGTTACAACACATAGAATTTGATGACATGCATTTTTTTCAAAAGAATATGCATGTATCTTTCCAATGATGTATGATGATATAGTGCTGAAACGCTTGGTCATGGTAAAAATTGATATCGAACTTCAACAATATAGAAGGAAAATAATTGCGCATGCGTAACCTAAAAAAACAAATCCGAGGGAAGTAATAAGCTTTAAAGGGAGGTAATTAATGAACCTGCTAAATGATTTAATTATTTTTAATAAATGAAAGCGGCGCAGTAGGGGGCATTGTGGGTCAGCAGCTGGAGCGTGCGCGTCACGACCAAGGCGAGTGTCCCCCGCAGAAGATTTCGGTTGAGGGGAACTTCTGCTGGTGGCTCTGCTAATCCAGCTGAGTCCCTCACCCTCGAGCCGGACGTCTTCCGCTCTGCTGGGATTGCTGTCTTTTCCAAGATGCAGCGGACTTTTCACCGGCTGTCTATCGTCAAGAGCTCGCTGACCCGGACCTGCCAGAGGTCCCGTCTGTAGAGGGACGGGGATAGTGGGACAGCAAGACCACCAGTGTGGAGGAAATATGGGGCGGACCAAAACAGGCTTCTTTCCTGGGCAGGTATAGAAGCATGCCTAAACCTTCGTGGGGGTGGCCTTATTGAGGGACCCCGGGACAGCGGTACTCAGTACTCTCAACGCACTGGGGAAACTGTCTCGGGGATGAAGACGACGGCCGGTGACAGCGAGAGGGGCCATAAAGGCAGAGCTGCTTGCTTGCGCTCCTTTGGTGGAGCTGCGTACAGACAAGAATTTGTCTTTGAATTGTCAACTACCAGTGCACATAATTGGCCACCGTGCACTGGTATTTTTGGATCTAAATTATTTCTTTGGTGAATACCCGGGAAGCCGGGGTAAATTTGACCTACTTTGGCTCAAAATTAATAGTTTTCCCCTGAAAGGTCACAGGGGCAGGTTTGACCATAAAGACTTCGTGAAGAGGCTGGTAGGACCTGAAAATAAACTCTGATACACACACAGGGGGCATTGTGTTTCTGACAAACACAACTGTTTTTTTATGTTATTTTATATTAACTTCTTCATTTCTACACTGATGTACTTCCAATTGATACTGAACATCTCTTATGACAATACAGTTAATCTCAACTATGCATGGCCCCATTACCAACCCTGGGGCGCCCCCTGAGTCAAACATGCGGCGTGGGGATACGCGTCGGCCTCTGCCGCGCCATTTCTAGTTGAAGTTTGTTACTGTCTGTAATGTGTAATTGATTTCAAAGTGAATAGAGATAATCCAAGGGGCTGATGTTGCCATAATAATTGATCAATTAAAGTAATTACGATGAATTATCGTATCATGTACTTGTGATCTTTTGTTGGCAAGAATGGTTGCTTTATGCCGATGTTTTGGGATATTTTTTGAAATGCAAAAAGGTGCAATAATTTTACAGCGAGTAAATGTGATACGTATGGTAAGTTTTTAGATGTGATTTACGTATCCGAGGACGATTATAATTATTTTAAATGTCTATGAAGCATCTTCGTTCATTATTACTAAATTTCTGTTGAATAATCTAGTTGATTGCTTTCAATATTTTCTACTCTACGGTCTTGCTAAATATGACAGGAAGTTTATTAAATTAGCTAATGCTTCATAAACGTATTATCTTTGAAATACTTTAGTCTTTATAATATCATATATATTTACATCAAAATAGATTGAATATAGAGCTAGTAAAATTATGGTTATTTATCTGTTGTGTCTATTATTAGTTGGTTAATTAGAACTGCTGGAAATATTAAGATACACAAAGGAAATATAATTATGTGTAAAACAGTGGTATACTGCAATAATGTGATACACATATACCGTCTTTATCCTAATAAACGCTCCTGCCCTAATAAACGCGCCCCTATTGTAAAATAAAATGAAGGAGTGATCAACATAATAGCGCCCCCTTTTCTGGGCTTCTAAGGGGTAAAGTAATATTATTTTATTGACAGAACATTCTTTTTTTATCAACAAGGTACAGTTCAGCTCACGCAAAACCATAAATTCCACGATCCGCGGAGTTTGATAACATCAAGTGTTTGCAGAGTTGAATCTGCATCGACCATCTTGTTGCCGCGTCTGTTCGCCGAGACAAGCCTCAGCATGATGCTGAGGAAATTGTTTGGTGATGTGACACTCCGCGAACACTCTCATTAACTATAATTTACCTACGATAGAAACTGAATACAAGTTCCGAATCATAAAGTTTATTAAATGTAGATTAAATACGTTCGGACATAAACTATCAAAGCCAATCCCCTCCCAGAAAAATAAAATTAATTTGTCTGTAGAACAATATGTTAGCGTTGTTGTTTTCAAATTTCAACATGTATTTCACACCGTGACAGTTTTTTCTGTCTTTTTAAATGCAGCATATAAAACAAAACCGTGTTCGTACCTAGCTGTAGGATACTGCACCTCGATGAGTGATAATTGCGTGTTTGATAAGACAAGTAACAGTTTGAAGCCAAAGAGAACTCATAAATGATTGTAATATCGTATTTTCCCAAGTCTCTTGATTCCCCGATACATACATTTCAACTGTCTCAATCGCATACATGCAACTTCTCCCGTCTTTATCCATTACTCAATAATCTCGCATATGCCTGATTTCCATTTTTAAAAGCAAATTCTGGTTAATATTGATGATAAAAGTGCTCAATTTCTGCATATGCTTCTATTTAAAGATTTGATGAAATAATCGCCCAATCAGGACAGTCGTATTACAATATGCGTAAATCACCTGACATGGTTTGCACTCGTCGTGTACAGCTATTTTCGACTTTAAATTCTAGCCACATATACATAGTGCACGTGAATTAAATGAATTTCTTTTATCTGAAAAAAGCGCGCGAACATTGGCGTGGGTGTATTTATTTGTGAATAAACATTTCATAGCGGGCGCCGGGTAAAACATTGAGATCATTAATTTTAATTTCCAATAAAAGTTTCGTTGTGAATTTCAACTAAATTGGGGTATGTCGCGAATAACTTGGCATTGACATTTCCTCTTAATAAAATATAATTCAAACCCGCTGTATCGTTACCGTTACGCTGTTTCAGTTCCTTTATTATTGAAACAATTATTTTATTGAATACTGACTGCACACAAGTGTTGTGTACAGTTCATATTCTTCTGCAACGACCAATAACCTTAAACTTAAATCGGGATGGCAGTATTCCCACTGAACACGCAGTTCATCACCAGAAGCAATGTGTCAATATAAATTAAGACGCACATGTACACAAGTCATTTTCTGAAAATCGGGAAGAAGTGAAAGTAATCATTTAAAAAATAAACCAACATTTGATTTTATTCAAATGGTGAACATTATTTATTTTTTTGTTGTCTGTGTATTTTAGCAACACGATCTTATGCAAAAAGATATCGTTTTTTTGTTGATGTTTAAAGCAAGTCTCGTTTCTGAGATTAAACTGTGTAAATTTCTTCGATATGGTTACTGATCTACATTGTTTTGACAGATGACATCTTATGGTAACTGTATGAAGTATGCAGAAAAACTGAAGAAATGTTAAAACAATCACGTATAAATAAGAACTAGAAATGGCGCGGCAGAGGCCGACGCGTATCCCCACGCCGCATGTTTGACCCAAGGGCGCCCCAGGGTTGATCATGGGGCCATGCATAGTTGAGATTGACTGTATTGTCATAAGAGAAGTTCAGTATCAATTAGAAGTGAATGGGTGTAAAAATAAAGAAGTTATAGTAAAAGGCAATTTTGGGAGGGTGTGGCCTATGTGGGCGGGGTGCCCCAGGGTTGGTAATGGGGCCATGCATAGTTGAGATTGACCGTATTGTCATAAGAGAGGTTCAGTATCAATTTGAAGTGAATCAGTGTATTAATGAAGAAATTATAGTAAAAGGCAATTTTGGGCGGGTGTGGTCTATGTGGGCGTGGCGCCCCAGGGTTGGCAACGGGGCCATGCATAGTTGAGTTTGACCGTTTTGTCATAAGAGAGAGGTTCAGTATCAATTTGAAGTGAATCAGTGTAGAAATGAAGAAGTTAATGTAAAATAACCTAAATTTTTTTAATAGTAAATGGATTTTTTTGGTGGGTGTGGCCTATGTGGGCGGGCGCCCCAGGGTTGGGATTGGGGCCATGCATAGTTGAGATTGACCCTAATGTCATAACAAAAGTTCAGTATCAATTTGAAGTGAATCCGTGTAGAAATGAAAAAATTATAGTAAATGGAAATTTTTGGTGGGTGTGGCCTATGTGGGCGGGGCGCCCCAGGGTTGGGAATGGGGCCATGCATGGTTGAGATTGACCGTATTGTCATAGGTGAGGTCCAGTATCAATTTGAAGTGAATCGGTGTAGAAATAAAGAAGTAAATGTAAAATAACCTAAAAAAATGAGTGATAATTTCTGACGCGGCCCCACCCCAACCCCTATAACTTTTGACCCAGGGGTCAGATCAAAATTCCAAATAGTGCACCGTCGCACATATGCTCATAGCTACCATGTGTGTAAATTTCAAGGTTCTAGTGCTTTTAGTGTAGGAGGAGATAGTGGCCAGGACGGACGGACAGACGGACGGACGGACAGACGGACGGACGGACGGCGGAGATCACCACAATATCCCCACCTTTTTTTCAAAAAGCGTGGGGATAATAACTGGGTATTATCTGTATCTGTGTCTTATATTCGTTAATTTGAAATTCTTTTATTCGTTAATTTGAAAATTATTTAACATTTGTTATAGTATACAATCAATATTTGTACATTTTTCTCCTCGGCGAATCGCCGCGTGTCAAGACGCGGCGTGATTCGGCGGATCGATACCGAGGCAGAAACAGAATGATAATGGGGTGCAGTATTCTGGTAAAACTAATTGTGATATGTTGACGATTGCTCAATGAACTTGGAACTTTTTGCAAATACCGGTAAACATATTGTACGTGTAAGTTTATATTATACCTAAAGGGGGGTGAAATAAACGCGCCCCCTTTGTGATTTGCATCGCGCCCGGGTGCGTATATTAGGATAAAGACGGTATGTGTGTTGTAACGTCCTTCACACAAACCCTTGTGTCGAGTCTCTCCACTTCTCCCTAAAGTCTTCTCACTTCTCCCTAAATTAGAGTCCAGGGAGAAGTCAAATTGCAAAGAAGCTGCAAACTGCGTAAAAAATATTTGTTATGACTACAAACTGTAGAAAACAGTAGTAGTTATAATAGTTTTTTCGGCGTAGCTGTCTAAGCCAGCTTTTTACCTTTTACCCCTTACGTGACCTTTGTTAGCGCCCAATAGAATTTAAATTAAACTTCCTGCGGCTAAATACATATGAATACACTTCATTGACTGCATTGGCTGATTTGAGCATTATTACCCAGAACATTGGCAACATAACCGCGTTCTTGTAGTCAAGCATTTAACACTGTTCACTGAAGGGATGCAGGCTTCTAATGGGAGAGTAATATTTGGAATTTATGCAATGTTTTTCCTTAGTTTACGAAGCATTATAGCATTAATCACACGTCTTTAAAATTAAAAGAAGCTGATGTTTACATTCCGATAAGGGGCGGTCACTAAAACGCATACGTAACAACGCCTACGATCAAGATAAGGTTGGAGGTTATATTACGCTAATTCCGATCTGGGTCGCAATCTCTTTCCGAGCCACGATTTCAACAAAACATCAATATTTAAGAATCAATGATTTATTTTCAACATCATGCATTAAAATTCAAACAACGAAACAATAATAAACACCATAATAACGGATACCAATCACCGTCTGCATGTTCCTTCTTTGTTCATATCGTATGCATTTTTCAATGCTACCAACCGTTATAATGTAAATAGTCTGCGTTAGAGAGACCCCGGTAAAGGTCACACTAAACACTACAAAAACACACAAAGCAAAGGTAAACAAAGTAAAACACGTGCACGCAAAGTCCAATAAACCCACTGTAACTCTTGGAATGCCTTTGTATGGAACTATATTTCCTCACATTAATTTATGCGGGTGTACTGCGATTGCGTATGAGTCCCAAGAAAGAATCGACGATTGCTAAAGAATTTTTCATTTCAAGATGGTAAAAATAATTAATGGTAGATTTCACCGAGCGCATATTAAATATTGTTCGGCGGGTTTTCAATGTACAGCAATAGCTCTTGTTCTCATTTTGTGTATTGGTTTCAATTTACACGAACGATTGACCACCCAAGATGTTGACCTAATAAAGGCTTATTCTTGATTATTCGCTATAGGGGGCAGGGGATATATTTTTGACCAAATTTCGAGTTCCGAAAGGCCGCAAACAGTCAAATCGATTTCATCAAAACAGAAAGTGACACAAGAAAGCCTTTTTGTGGCAGTGTCATAGGCAACATACATTGAAAATACAACCAAAGACAAGGCTGGCTTTTTCACTTGTGAAACTATGGCTCTTGATCTTTCCCCCCACCCACCTCATTTTTAATAAAAAATTGAGATGGCATGCACAGTACATTCAAACAGAATGCAATCCTAGTTTTGGCTACATTACTCTCATTATTTTCATCCCTGTGCTATGTTTATTCACATAGAAAAGTGTCTCCCATACGTTCAGATTTTTCAAAATTTACCTTCAAAGATCTGTTCTGTTTCTGCAGCGTGAAATATTGACTTCTGCCAAAAGTGAAAACCTCCTTTTTGAAGATTCAAAATTTCATTGCTAGGGAGCTACCACTAGTTTCAATGTGTTTTTCCAAAATTTTGAGACATTATTTCTAAAACCTTACACGAGAAATACATCTTATAAATTTAATACCTTATTGATTTTTAAAGACCATAGGTTACCCCTACCCTAAAGATATGTAATTTTCAAGGACCCCCCTTTCACTGATATATCCCCTGCCACCTATTCCAGTTGGTTTACGGAAGTTTGCAGTTTCATCACACTGAATTTACTGAATTTAGAAAACTGGAAGAGGGTTTGTCACAATGGTAATATATGTGTGAATAATACCGGGAAACGTTAGCACCTTTGATTGACACATTTCCTCCATGTTAAAACAACATAGTCATAGTTTTTTGTTCTTTTCTGTTCATGAATTAAATACATTTAAATAAGTTGAAGTATTTAAAATATTATTATACACATGCAATTATATTACATAACACAATTTTGATTATGATTTACAAAATACATTTATTCGAATACAACACAATATTACACAATACATTAGAATACAACTCTACTCATCAAACGGTATAAATTAATATAATATTCTCATATATTTACATTTCACAACACATCCATTTATTTGCAAACAATCTTACACCAAACATAAATATTTACATATAAAGCATAAAGACATAATCAAATACAATTTACACACTACATTAAAATACAACTCCACTCAATAATGCTACATACATATAAATCATTTCATATATTATGTACACAACAAACAGTACAATCAGACTTTTGTCTGTTATATGTCTATGTTCCTTTTCAGGCGTCTTTATCGTGGATTGGGTCATGTGTTTAATCGGGCTCAAGGCCTGCGATGTGGCTGCATCTCCTCGGTAGTTTGTGGTGGTGATTTCATCGTCCTCATATTTGTCCCAGGTGTTGAATAGTTTTCTGTGGATTTCCTTGAATATCCTTCTATTCTATGCACACGGGCAGGCGTGTGCTCGGACACTAGACGAATCATCAAGTCTACTGTCGCTGCCTCACGTCGTAGAAGGGAGACAAGCATGTAGAAGCCTAGGTCGGCATGCCTGCTCGCGTATTGATTCTTAAATCTTTTTAGCCCATCTATTTTTTGAAAAAAAAATTATGAGCTATTGTCATCACCTTGGCTTCAGCGTCAGTGTCGGCGTCCAGTTAAGTTTTGCATTGAGGTACACTTTTCTCATAAAGTATCAATGCTATTGCATTCAAACTTTGTACACTTACTTACTATCATAAGGGGACTGGGAAGGCAAAGTAAGAAAATTCTGGCTTGCATTTTGACAGAATTATGTGCCCTTTTTATACTTAGAAAATTGAAAAGTTTGGTTAAGTTTTGTGTTTAGGTCCATTGTATTCCTTAAGTATCAAAGCTATTGCTTTCATACTTGCAACACTTACTAACTATCATAAGGGGACTGTGCAGGCAAAGTTATGTAACTCTGACTGGCATTTTGACAGAATTATGTGCCCTTTTTATACTTAGAGAATTGAAAATTTGGTTAAGTTTTGTGTTTAGGTCCACTTTTTTCCTAAAGTATCAAAGCCATTGCTTTCATACTTGCAACACTTAATAACTATCGTAAGGGGACTTTGCAGGCAAAGTTATGTAACTCTGACTGGCATTTTGACGGAATTAAGGGCCCTTTATACTTGAAAATTTGGTTAAGTTTTGTGTTTGGTCCACTTTACCCCTAAAGTATCATAGATATTGCTTTCATACTTGGAACACTCGCAAACTATCATAAGAGGACAGTAAAGGACCAGTTGCATAACTCTGGTTGTCATTTTTACCGAATTATGGCCCTTTTTTGACTTAGTAACTTTGAATATATGGTTACATTTTGTGTTTAGATTCACTCTACTTCTAAAGTATCAAGGCTCTTGCTTTTAAAATGTAAATATTTTCATGCTAGTATAAGGGTACTGTACCTGGCAAGTTGAATTTTACCTTGACCTTTGAATGACCTTGACTCTCAAGGTCAAATTATTCAATTTTGCTAAAATTGCCATAACTTCTTTATTTATGGTTAGATTCGATTGATACTTTGACAAACCATCCCCCACGCCCTCCCTCCCCAAATTCCCCCCCCCCCCCCCCCCCCGAATCCCCCTCAATCCCACCCATTTTTTTTTTATTATTATTAAAGATCATCTAATAAATGACCACCACACCCTCACACTATACCCACCCCCACCCAAAAAAAAAAATGTGTATGCCCCCGGTAGGGTGGCATATAGCAGTTGAACTGTCGGTCAGTATGTCAGTCAGTCTGTCTGTCAGGCCGAAAAAAACTTAAACATTGGCCATATTTTTTCACTTTTCTTAAAGAAATAGCAACTTGATATTTGGCATGCATGTGTATCTCATGGAGCTGCACATTTTGAATGGTAAAAGGTCAAGGTCATCCTTCAAGGTCAAATGTCATATTTATGGTGTCTGTCCGTCCGAAAAAACTTTAACATTGGCCATAACTTTTTAGCTCACCTGAGCACAACCTGCTCATGGTGAGCTTTTGTGATCGCCTTTTGTCCGTCGTCTGTCGTGCGTTGTCCCTTGTGCAACGTCAACATTTGCCTTGTTCACTCTCTAGAGGCCACATTTATTGTCCAATCTTCATGAAATTTGGTCAGAATATTGATTTCAATAATATATTTGATGAGTTCGAAAATGGTTACGTTTGCTTGAAAAACATGGCTGCCAAGGGGCGAGGCATTTTTCCTTATATGGCTATATATGGCTATAGTAAAATCTTGTTAACACTCTAGAGGCCACATTTATTGTCTGATCTTCATGAAACTTGGTCAGAAGATTTATCCTAATAATATCTTGGACGAGTTCGAAAATGATGCCGGTTGGTTGAAAAACATGGCCGCCAGGGCGCGGGGCATTTTTCCTTATATGGCTATAGTAAAACCTTGTTAACACTCTAGAGGCCACATTTATTTTCCGATCTTCATGAAACTTGCTCAGAAGATTTGTCCCACTGATATCTTTGATGAGTTCAAAAATGGTAACCTTTGCTTAAAAAACATGGCTGCCAAGGGGCGGGGTATTTTTCCTTATATGGCTATAGTAAAATCTTGTTAACACTCTAGAGGCCTCATTTATTGTCCGATCTTAATGAAACTTGCTCAGAAGATTTATCCCAATAATATCTTGGACGAGTTCGAAAATGATGCTGGTTGGTTTAAAAACATGGCCGCCAGGGGGCGGGGCATTTTTCTTTATATGGCTATAGTAAAACCTTGTTAACACTCTAGAGGCCACATTTATTGTCCAGTCTTGATGAAATTTGGTCAGAAGAATTGTCTTATTTGGATATGACATTTGAGTTTGAAAATGGTTCGGATCGGTAAAAAAGCATGGCCGCTGGGGGGGGGGGGGGGGTCATTTTCCTTATATTAATATAGTAAACACAGCTTTTGAACACTATATAGTTTATCATGTCAAGGGAAGTAACTGCAAATGAAAAATTATGTTGAATTGACAGAGTTGTCTCCCTTTTTAAAATATTTGTTTTAAGCACAAGAAGATTAAGTGGAATTAATTATTAATGATAGTTTTACATTCTGGAAGATAGCAAACTTTTGAATATGTTTTTTATTGTTTGATGATTCTGTACAATATGGAATTCTTTTGTCAAACAATTAAAGCGAGACTATACAATTTTTATATGTGTTAAATTGTAATAAATTGATAAATACATGTTACAATAACACAAAATAGGCAAGATATTGAAGACGAATTTCATAAAATGCAGCAAAGACAAATTAGCACCCCGAGCCGATGGTGACGAAGATATTTCCAGCGCCCTCACACTACTTTGGGGGAAGGGGTCCCCAGCCCTTAGGAGGGGGAATTTTTTTGGAAATGGGGGAATTTTTATAAAAAAACAAAAACTGTGTTTACTGTTATAAATATATATTTCTCTATATATGACTGTCTATAAACAGAAAGGTGGACTTTTACTCAATCTGCATAACAGTAATCTAATTTAAATGTGGGTCAGAGATAGGCTTTTTTTCTTACCACAACACTTAATTGAATTATAACTCAATGAGAATGTCATTATTTTCAGGTATCAGCAGTGTGAAATGCATGACGACATAGTACTAACTTTCAGATATAGTTCTTAACAAGATGCTTAATCCAGATTGTCTTTATCTGGAAATTACTGTACAAATAAATATTCTTTGAAAACTGAAGACTGCATTTTGAATAAAGCATTTATTGACTAGAATAAATGTAAATGAAACAGGACATTAACACAAATAACAGTTCTGAAAGATTCAGAGGCTTTCCGCAGTTGCATAAATTTCAGACATTAAATTTGGATGCAGATTTTATAACAGAATAAAGTTTTTTGTGATTTTTTTTACATTTTCTGAGGGTTAAAAAAACTGTTTTTGGGGAAAAAAAATACTTTTCAGGTGGGGGACTGCAGCCGAAATTCGGTGGCAGATTTGATAGATTGAGGGCCCTGATTTCGTACATTATTTTCACAAATTCGACTGTACAGACATTTTCGATTTCAGAATTAAATATCTTGCTTATTTCGCATTTTTCGACACATGTTCTTCTTAAGTTTTATTTTAAATTATATTGAAATGTATGACCTTGTTAACACTCTAGAGGTCACATTTATTTTCCGATCATCATGAAACTTGGTCTGAAGAAATTGTCCCGATGTTATCTTGGATGAGTTCGAAAATGGTTTTTGTTGCTTTAAAAACATGGCCACCAGGAGCGGGGAATTTTTCCTTATATGGCTATATATGGCTTTAGTAAAACCTTTTTAACACTCTAGAGGCCACATTTATTGTCCAATCTTCATGAAATTTGGTCAGAAGATTGGTCTCAATGATATCTTGGATGATTTTGAAAATAATTATGTTTGCTTGAAAAACATAGCTTCCAATGGGGCGGGGCATTTTTCCTTATATGGCTATAGTAAAACCTTGTTAACACTCTAGTTTTATTTAATTCAGTTGCCCAATCTTCATGAAATTTGGTCAGAACATTTGTGTCCTGTGTAGTAAAGTTTGGTTTTATTTGTCAGTATTATGTACCCTTAACTGTTTTATTTAATTTTTCATAACACAGAATTTTCATAATTAACAACTGTTTTAGTCATTATTACTTATGGTAAGCCTATCAACTAAGAGAAAGCTGAAATGAAGACAACATGTACACAGTTTTGCAGTATCTATCTCCATTGTTTAACCTAATGAGTCATATTTCCCAATCTATTTTTAGATGGTTGCTTAGCGACCGTCTAAGGTAGTTAGTCTAAAATTCAGGTCGATACGCCGTAGCTACTAGGAGCCCAATACCCGCTTACTACGCGTTTCTGCGCGAGAAACTGTTGTATAATTTATGCAAGAGGTTTGAGCTCTCCAATTATATTCATTCACAAATGGAAACATGATATTAATATCGTGTTAAATGCTATAGTTTCGAACGGTGCTTTTATAGAAAAGAATCAATAAACAATGAACATATTGTACGTGTCGCAGAGGAGATTGTTTATGAATGAATAAAAAAGTCCACTTTCTGCAGCGTCTTCATTACGTAGTATTTTTGCTCAGTCCATTCATAATATGAGGCTATTAATAGATAGGCCTGTCGATAAACAAAGGAAAGTCCACGGGCAATAACAACACAATAGGTTACGCTCTCACATACACCTCAATGATGTAGTACAGGTCGTAAATTGAGGATATTAATAGATTTGGGTAAAAGTTAACGCTTATTATGCCCCCCTTTGAAGAAGAGGGGGTATATTGCTTTGCTCATGTCGGTCGGTCCGTCCGTCCTTCCATCAGGTGGTTTCCGGATGATAACTCAAGAACGCTTGGGCCTAGGATCATGAAACTTCATAGGTACATTGATCATGACTCGCAGATGGCCCCTATTGATTTTGAGGTCACTAGGTCAAAGGTCAAGGTCACAGGTGAAGGTCACAGTTACTGGAAATAGGCATTTTAAGGATTTAGCATGGTTCAAACAAGGGAAACAACTACCGTTTTTGCATGTTCTTTTTGTTACAGCATTTGCCTCCCTTGTAATATATTTAAATTTTACCAAATGTAAGACTAACTGCATTTTTGTAATGCATACTACTACTACTACTTTTGTTACAGCATTTGCCTCCCTTGTTATATATTTAAATTTTACCAAATGTAAGACTAACTGCATTTTTGTAATGCATACTACTACTACTACTACTTCTACTACTACTACTACTACTGCTACTACTACTACTACTACTACTACTACTACTACTACTACTACTACTACTACTTCTACTACTACTACTACTACTACTACTACTACTACTACTACTACTACCACTACTATTGCTACTACTACTACCACTACTACTACTACTACTACTACACTACACCACCATCACCAACACCACCACCACCACCACCACCACCGTTCACAGTGACAAAAAACGTATTCACACAATGGCTGCTACTACAACTTATAGCCCATATAGGGGGGCATGCATGTTTTACAAACAGCCCTTGTTTATATTCTCAATTTATAAAATGTTGAACATAAGTTCAACAATAACTTCAGCGATACGATAGACAAAAACAAAAAAATGTTTCATAATCGCTAAACCAGAATATAACAAACAATTTATAATAATAATACAAATGACCTGTTTCGTAACCTCGTTCATGCTTCTACAGCGGTTATTTCTGGAAAACGTTCTTTGGTTATGAACAGATAACGGTGATCTTTTGTATTTACGGGTGCTAGCAACGCAATAGTAGAAGGTTAGTAGAAGGTTTAGCTTGTTTATATTCACAGTTCTCAATGCATAGACAGTTGGATATGAGTTCATCAATTACTACAGGCATACTATAGGCACCCTCGAAAATGCTTTATAATAGCTAAAACCGAAAACAACTAAATATATTATATTAAAAACATTTATAACAATAAATATCTTTTAAAAATGTAGTCGGCATATATGCTGACTTTGAAATAAAGTTTGCAATTTACTTTTCTAAATAACTAAATACAATTAAACAAAAGTTAAACTATTGTGTTGTGTTTTTAACCAGGTTTTCTGAAGGAAAAAACTGGTTATTAGATTGGCGAATGCGGGCGGGCTGGCTGGCTGGCGGGCGGGCGGAACAAGCTTGTCCGGGCCATAACTATGTCGTTCGTTGTCAGATTTTAAAATCATTTGGCACATTTGTTCACCATCATTGGACGGTGTGTCGCGCGAAATAATTACGTTGATATCTCCAAGGTCAAGGTCACACTTTGAGTTCAAAGGTCAAAAATGGCCATAAATGAGCTTGTCCTGGCCATAACTATGTCATTCATTGTGAGATTTTTAAATCATTTGGCACATTTGTTCACCATCATGGGACGGTGTGTCGCACGAAAGAATCACGTCAATATCTCCAATTTCAAGGTCGCCACGACTAAAAACAATTTTTTTTTAAAAACAAACTTACAAAGGGGGTTAATTTTGTTTGTTCATTTCAAAAGTTCAGTTTGAGTTTTCTCCCTTTATCAGATTTTTTTTTCACAATGAAAACCTGGTTTTGTGACAATTTTGTCCCTTGTTCACTTGTAAGTTGCATATTCACCGCATGAAATGTGTGTTAGCATTGTCAAACCACACATTAGTGTGAGTAAATAAAAAATATACTACGGGAGAGCACTTCATATGTGTCCTCATATGCCTTGTTATGAGTATCTTTCTTCACTATCGAAATATATCGTATGTTGATATTTGATTTAAACGCAGTTTTCTTTCGACACATTTAAATCACACGTCAATAGCGCCGTCATGCGAAAATGGGTCTTATGCCACTTCGGCAAGCGTTTGTTAAACCCATGTGCTTTTGCGCAGTCAGGCCATAGGCGATGCTGTTCGCTATAAAATCACTCAATATGTTATGTTTCTCCTTACCAGAAGGAGAGATAGCTGAGTGGGCTATTTATATGATGGGCGCATATGGAATAAGACCCATTTTCGCATGACGAGGGTCATTACAAATCTCATTGCGAATTGAAAATGCCACATTTAAGAACAATGCTTTTTGATACAAAGTTGAATTCAAAATAGCAAACTTGCTAATAATGGCAGCCTATCCACACATTAAGGAATGATTTCTAGAGGTGCTGACCAAGTACGGCAAACATTGTGGTATGATAATTAAACGATTTTCTCTTATCGTGACATTATATTATTTCGCTAATGATTATTTTCTCATCTTGGAGGTGAAAGTTAAATTCTGCGAGATGGATTGTAACGCGTAATTGTAACATGGCCACAATTTGTGTCTTTTGAGCAAACAGACAGTAGTCCGGAGTTCCTTACACTGAACAGTGCTACATCCTTTGAATTGAGCACATACGCAGTGATGTAGCAAAAATTCAGAGGTTGTATCTCGAATCAGCTTATTAAATATTCGAAAATATTCATGCGTGTCTGTTGGCGTTATGTAAAAGTCATTAAGATGAAAACTGAGTAAAACAGCTACGCCTACAAGCGCATTTAAGTGCTCTATACCTATGTTTATGTCAGCGTTGTTGACACCGTGTGAACTGATTATTATATATTTTTAATTTGTATATGGTGTCAAAAATCAAAAGTTTTGTACACGGAACTTTCATTATGAATTTATGTTCTTGGTTGATATTAGAAAAAAATATTCCTTTAATATGATGGTGACTGCAAATTTTCTTTATATTAAGTTCTCATTACCATTTTCATCATACTTTCTATGCTTTCAGAACGTCCAAAAAGCATGTTGTTTTTATTTTGTCGAAGTTATTTCTATGAAATAATAAGGATGATAAAAAGTGCACACAAAACTTGACACGTGCGCTATGACACACACTTTATAAAGTTAAATGGCGTGTGTTCATTTCAAACTTGCGATTTTATTTTGAAAAATGAATTACGTGTTAAATTATGCAATAGCGAATATCTTCAGTGCCTTCAGCGCTTTGATTAGTTCTGCTCTAAAATTTGTAAGACCCCAGATATTAATCATTGCAGTGTGTAACTATTTACCACTCAGCTTACTGACCCTCTCACTGTGCTGTATGCCAGATGTTAATATCAGTGGTCAGTTATCAAAGCTGGTTGAACTGTTTGATATATTTTATTTCACAGGAGGAGTATTAAATGCATGTTTTTAACAATTAACAAAGAAATATGTAATTAAATGGGAACTTCATATCAAAACAAGATTCCATAATGATTCACTCTATATAATCGTATTAAAGATATGTTAGCAACTATCAAATGGATAGTCTATGAAAACAATAAGGAAATAATTTTAATTATAAGTTTCTGGAGATAAAAAACAAATTCAGAATAATCTTCAAAATCAAGATTTACCTTTCTTATTTGCGGAGTTCATTTATCAAGATAAATCATTTTCAGGCTTAATGTATTTAAACGATGTCAGAAAATTGAAAATAAAACGGTAATGAATGATACACAATATTAATGAAATGAAATATAAAATTGATACATTTTCATATTTCTAAATTGTTAAGTGTAAAACAGCCTACTGTTGAATAATATGTTTATAAAATGATTCAAGTAAACTGCAATACCTTTACTTAATTGAATAACAACCAGTCAGCAGTGTCATCCTGACCTGAAATAAGCGATTGTGGAATAAATATTTCCGCATTACATAAGTGCTCACAAAGTTACATAACTCATAACCATCCTGTGACCAGTTCATGTGGGTAAGTAAACGAGACCGCACTTCCACACCTGGATACAACATTTGAGTTCGAAAATGGTTTGGATCTATATAAAAAACATGGCCGCCAGGGGGGGGGGGGGTCTTTTTCCTTATATTTATATAGTAAAAAAGCTTGTGAACACTCTAGAAGTCACAATTTTTACTTAATAATCATAAAAAAAAATCAAAACATTAGTTATGTGGATGTCTAGGAAGAGTTTGATAATAGTCGTGATAAGTGGAAAAACATGGGCACCAGGCAGTGGGGCAGTTTTCTTTATATGTATATAGTGAAAACATGTGAACAGTCTAGAAGACATTATCTTCATGAAATTTGGACATATCTTGGAAGAGTTCAAAAATGGTTCAGCTCTGTTTAAAAAAAAACATGGCCGTCAGAGGGCCATTTGTTGTTCATACTTCATGAAACTTGGTTAGAACATTAATTTTGTTTCATTGATATCTTGGGCTGCAAAGAACACGTCATTTCTTTTTATCTCAGGTGAGCGACTTTGGGCCTTTCAGGCCCTCTTGTTCAATATTGAAGATAGCAACTTGATATTTGGCATGCATGTGTATCTCATGGAGCTGAACATTTTTAGTGGTGAAAGGTGAAGGTGAAGGTCATCCTTCAAGGTCAAATATCAAATATATGGCGTCTGTCCCTCCAAAAACATTGGCCATAACTTTTTTAATATTGAAGATAGCAACTTGATATTTGGCATGCATGTGTATATCATGAAGCTGCACAGTTTGAGTGGTGGAAGTTCAAGGTCAAGGTCATCCTTCAAGGTAAAAAAATGAATAAATTCAAAGCGGCTTTCTCATGAAGCTGCACATTTTGATTGGTGGAAGTTCAAGGTCAAGGTCATCCTTCAAGGTCAAAGGTAAAAAAACAAATATATAATTTCATAGCGGCATTATCATGAAGCTGCACATTTTGAGTGGTGGAAGTTCAAGGTCAAGGTCATCCTTCATGGTCAAAGGAAAAAAATAATCAAAGTGGCGTTATCATGAAGCTGCACATTTTGAGTGGTGTAGGTTCAAGGTCAAGGTCATCCTGAAAGGTCAAGTTCATCCTTCAAGGTCAAAGGTCAAACAAAAATCAAAGCGGCGTTATCATGAAGTTGCACATTTTGAGTGGTGGAAGTTCAAGGTCATCCTTCAAGGTCATTTTTTTTTTTAAATTCAAAGCGGCGTTCTCATGAAGCTGCACATTTTGAGTGGTGGAAGTTCAAGGTCAAGGTCATCCTTCAAGGTCAAGGTCATCCTTTAAGGTCAAAGGTAAACAATAAATTCAAAGCGGCGTTCTCATGAAGCTGCACATTTTGAGTGGTGGAAGTTCAACGTCAAGGTCATTCTCCAAGGTCAAGGTCATCCTTCAAGGTCAAAGGTCAAATAAATAATAATTTCAAAGCGGCATTATCATGAAGCTGCACATTTTGAGTGGTGGAAGTTCAAGGCCATCCTTCAAGGTCAAGGTCATCCTTCAAGGTCAAAGGTAAAAAAAAATAATATTTCAAAGCAGCCTTCTCATAAAGCTGCACATTTTGAGTGGTGGAAGTTCAGGGTCAAGGTCATCTTTCTAGGTCAAAGGTAAAAAAATAAAATAAATAATAATTTCAACTCGGCGCAATAGGGGGCATTGTGTTTCTCACAAACACATCTCTTGTTTTTTTCAAACATGGTTAAAAAACACAAATATTTATTTTGTTATTTTATTTTTGAAATACCGTCCAACCATCCCACCCTAGAATCCCTCCCCCCCCCCCAATTGTTTTTTTCATTTTTTTGCATTTTTGGAAGATAATGTAATAAATGACCACACCCCCACACTATACACCCCTCTCCACTCCACCCCTCCATCCTTTGTGATTGAAATTGAGATAGGTCCCTACACCTTTAAAAAGAAAAATAGATGAGCGGTCTGCACCCGCAAGGCGTTGATTTTGTTTTTGTCTGTTTTTGCATTAAGTATATACAGGGCTATAGATAACTTTTGGGGTATATTGGGTTTTTCACCCCCTGTTTGACACCAATAGGGTTTTTGTAAATTTAATAGAGTTTTAGCAAAGATTGTTACCCCTACTTTTGAGCTTAATTGGGTTTTTCATTTCAAGTTTTTTAACTCAATGGGGTAATTAAGGGAATGACATAAAAAATTATAAAATATAATAAAAATCTACTAATGTAACTATATTATTTATACAAATGGAATTCAAAAAGGAATTTATTACCTGTACATAACAACAAACAATTACTTAATTTCTGATCAAAGTTCATTCATTTTTGCGTTGGATAAGACCGAGTTCGTGAACATTGCTGCACAATTGACGGGTCTACAAATAATTACAATAATACGCCAAAGATTGATAACCAATGGAAAGACTGCCTTCTTTTCTTCATAGGAGGGTATATAAACTATCCAGTACATTTTTGTACGGAAAATAAACAGTCTAAATAATACGCCCGGTGTTTGTAAGAAATGCGTTTCGTGACGCAAGGTTTTCTACCGGAATTACGTTTTTAAATTTGTATTTGCGTTTTTGTACACTTTATTTTGAATTAAATTACGTTTTGGGTTATTTTAATTACGTAATAACGCAAATACGCTTGTTATCTATAGCCCTGTGTTCCAATATTCATTTCAACCATGACTTTCTTGTATTTTATCTATGATTTATTTCTAAAATTATGCAAATAAATCTTTAATAGTCAACTGGTCTATTACCTTCAGTCAATACTTAAGTTTAATGTCACAGTACAGTTCCTTTACACTGTTTTGTTACGATTTCATTTATATCAGTTTCGTGTTGCATACCGTACTTTCTAAAAAGCTGATTACACCATCGCTTTACATGTAAATGTTTATTTTGCCTTTTTTCCCTTATGCAATAAACATTGATGTATTTTGCAACATCGGATCATCCTCACATATAGAAATGTTTATTTTAATTTATTATCCTTGAGTACTTGTATCAAACTATTATATAGAACATAATTATTTACTTCCTTAATGCTATTACAAACTAGGATTACTAGCTTATTTAAAGTCCTAAACTATAAATCTCTGGATTGCACTTTCAAATCCCTGTCCAGCCAAAAAAATTATGTGAATATGTACAGGAATATTTATTTATTTTCATTCATGTTACATTTGGCAACATCATTGTTCCAATTCCACAATTTTTCACTTGTTTCTATCCATATTCTTATTCATATTTGCGTTTATTAGTGTAAATATGTTTCTCATATTTATCAGTAATTTGTCGCCGCTTAGTCTGTCTGTGTGTGCATCTGTCTGTTTGTCCGTCCGTGCACAATTTTTGACAGGGCTATTTCTCAGCAAATAATGACCGGAATTCAATGAAACTTTATGGGAAGCTTCTGGTCGGATTATTTTTCACAGAGTTATTGCCCTTTGAAATTTACTATAAAAAAATTATTGTCCCCCCAACTACTGTGCCCTCAAGATGTTTCCTTTTATCTGAATATATAGTGCAATATTGTGACAAAAAAAAACTTTGGGGAGACGGTTTCTTGTTTATATAATATTCTGTCTTTCTGCAAAAAATTGATATCACTTTGATGCTTGCAATATTGAGTCTTTATGTCTAGATTCTACTAACATCTTTTCACATTATAACACATTATCTTTTATTATGCCCCCCTTCGAAGAAGAGGGGGTATATTGTTTTGCACATATTGGTCTGTCGGTCGTTCTGTTCACCAGATGGTTTCCAAATGATAACTCAAGAATGCTTAGGCCTAGGATCATGAAACTTAATAGGTACATTGATCATGACTGGCAAATGACCTCTATCGATTTGCAGGTCACTAGGTCAAAGGTCAAGGTCACAGTGACTCAAAATAGTAAAATGGTTTCCGGATGATAACTCAAGAATGCTTAGACCTAGGATCATGAAACTTCATAGGTACATTGATCATGACTGGCAGATGACCCCTATTGATTTTCAGGTCACCAGATTAAAGGTCAAGGTCACAGTGACTCGAAACAGTAAAATGGTTTCCGGCTGATAACTCAAGAATGCTTACGCCTAGGATCATGAAACTTCATAGGAACATTGATCATGACTGGCAGATTACCCCTATTGATTTTCAGGTCACTAGGTCAAAGGTGAAGGTCACAGTGACTTGAAATAGTAAAATGGTTTCCGGATGATAACTTAAGAATGCTTACGCCTAGGATCATGAAACTTCATAGGTACATTGATAATGACTGGCAGATGACCACTATTGATTTTCAGGTCACTAGGTCAAAGGTCAAGGTCACAGTGACTCGAAATAGTTAAATGGTTTCCGGATGATAACTCAAGAATGCTTATGCCTAGTATCATGAAACTTCATAGGTTCATTGATCGTGAGGTTGATTTTGCGGTGACAAAAAACGTATTCATACAATGGCTGCCACTACAACTGACAGCCCATATGGGGGGCATGCATGTTTTACAAACAGCTGTTGATTAATTCCAACATTATGCTCATAGTATTTCAGTGGCGAATATGTCTCTCTCTCTTCTCCTCTCTCTCTCTCTCTCTCTCTCTCTCTCTCTCTCTCTCTCTCTCTCTCTCTCTCTCTCTCTCTCTCTCTCTCTTCTCTCTTCTCTCTCTCTCTCTGTCTCTCTGTCTCTCTCTCTCTCTCTCTCTCTCTCTCTCTCTCTTCAGTCTTAAAGTATGTTCTCGTCTGTTCACAGCTCATCAGTGACTCATATTGTAACAGAGTTTGACAATGCTGATGCTGTTGCACGCAAACTTGGACTTGAATCTGCCAGATGTTTAAATCAGAGACAAGTAGTGAAATTGCAGTGGTTTGCAGATTGCATAAGGGCTGGTTGTTTAGTGCCAGTGGATGAGCACCATAAAGTAAGGTCTGGAGAAAATAATCAGGTTGGTATTTATCTCTAGTTATTTAATCAGTCATATGTATAGCATACCTATGTCTGAATTCAATTTAGAAACAGTAAAGTTCTGTTTTAAGATTCTGAAATGAAACAAAAGCAGGCTTATAGTGTGGTTAACTTTTGCTCTAAGTTACATTGTGCTCGTTAACATATTGACATTGAAATAAATGTATATTATAATAAACATTCTTTTGATGAGATTAAACCATTCTGAAGTTTAATAAATAAAATAAAAAATCAATTTTAATGAATATGAAAGCAGAACTTTGAAGGGCACGCAATTACACCTTTCTCAATTTAGTTAAACCCTAAAATAAAAGAGCTGCATAAACATGAACTATCAAGGAACACATTATTCTGTAACACGCATACATTTTTATTTCATATTCTCTTTGAATAATTTTTATGTCCCCCACTATAGTAGTGGGGGACATATTGTTTTTGCCCTGTCTGTTGGTTGGTTGGTTGGTCTGTTGGTCTGTTGGTTGGTCTGTGTGCGCCAACTTTATCATTTTGCAATAACTTTTGCTATATTGAATATAGCAACTTGATATTTGGCATGCATGTGTATCTCATGGAGCTGCACATTTTGAGTGGTGAAAGGTCAAAGTCAAGGTCATCCTTCAAGGTCAGAGGTCAAATATATGTGGCCAAAATCGCTCATTTTATGAATACTTTTGCAATATTGAAGATAGCAACTTGATATTTGGCATGCATGTGTATCTCATGGAGCTGCACATTTTGAGTGGTGAAAGGTCAAGGTCATCCTTCAAGGTCAGAGGTCAAATATATGTGGCCCAAATGACTCATTTTATAAATACTTTTGCAATATTGAAGATAGCAACTTGATATTTCGCATGCATGTGTATCTCATGGAGCTGCACATTTTGAGTGGTGAAAGGTCAAGGTCATCCTTCACAAGGTCAAGGCCATTCTTCAAGGTCAAACGTCATATAGGGGGACATTGTGTTTCACAAACGCATCTTGTTATATAAGATGTTGTCATTATCGCCCTAGTCCTATGTTTAATGATTCCTCATAACCTTGTAAACAAAACTTTGTTCCATCCATAATTTGTCTTTTATACTGTTGACATTGGTATTTCAATTTCAGTCTGTGAGAGAGGTAGCCCCACCAGTGTCTGCCCGTATCCCTGACTATGCCTGCCAGAGGCACACTCCTCTCCGGCATCACAATAACAAATTCACAGTATGGTAGAAATGTCACAATTTTTATGCCACCTTTTCGAAGAAAAGGTGGCATATAGTGATCGGACTGTCCGTCCGTCTTTCCGTCACACTTTGCGTTTAGGTTTCGAAAAATGCTCATAACTTCTATGTCCCTTGAGATATAACCTTCATATTTGGTATGCATGTGTATATGGACAAGGCCTTTCCATACGCACAAAAAAATTTACCCCTGTGACCCTGACCTTGAACTTAGGGTCCGTGTTTAGGTTTATAAATCTGCGTTTAGGTTTCAAAAAATGCTCATAACTTCTATGTCCCTTGATATATAACCTTCATATTTGGTATGCATGTGTATATGGACAAGGCCTTTCCATACGCTCAAAAATTTTACCCCTGTGACCTTGACCTTGAACTTAGGGTCCGCGTTTAGGTTTCGAAATCTGCTTTTAGGTTTCGAAAAATGCTCATAACTTCT
The DNA here is from genome assembly GCF_020536995.1 of Dreissena polymorpha. NCBI lineage: Eukaryota > Metazoa > Mollusca > Bivalvia > Myida > Dreissenidae > Dreissena > Dreissena polymorpha. The sequence goes on along the minus strand of NC_068362.1, from coordinate 98,015,561 downwards.
ATGTCCCTTGAGATATAACCTTCATATTTGGTATGCATGTGAATATGGATAAGGCCTTTCCATACGCACACATTTTTTTACCCCTGTGACCTTGAAGTTAGGGTCCGCGTTTAGGTTTTGAAAAATGCTCATAACTTCTATGTCCCTTGAGATATAACCTTCATATTTGGTATACAGTCCAACCCCTCTTAAGCAGCCAGTCAAGGGAAACGGTCAAACTGGCTGCTTAAGCGGGGTGGCCTTTTAGGAGGGGGTTGGGTCATAGGGAGTCTAGAGTTGATGAGTGCATGGCCAACTGTTCAATGTTTGTATAAATAAAATGGTAAATATAATTTTATTTCTTCCGTTCTAAAGTCAGCTATAAAACAACATTTCCATTCAAAAAAATATTCTGTTCATCTTTCTAATCATCATCATCAATATCATCCTCATCAGAATCAAGTCAATGAAAAGAATAATTGTCATGATTCGTTGTTAACAGAATGCGCGTTGTATGGCCCAAATGCACTTAAGATGGGAACAGTTGTGAATCAGTTATGCGTGAATAACTCCCGTGTCACTATCAATCAATCAATGATTTAATTGGTTTATTGCAGTTTTATGTCTTTGTAATACCTCCCGCACAAATTGGTCCTGACAGTGATCTCCTCCACGATAATATCGTGGCCAATTACTTAAGAGACTGATAATAGCAACCATGTGTAATCCTACTGGTAATGGTGCTTTTCATGGTTAATATTATAAAAACATTTATTTTGCCAAGTAAATGGTTTTATCAAAATTAATATTGAAATCATTGTAAATATAAAACAAATATAAATGTTTTGTTAAATTCCCAAATGAGAATCATAATTTGTAATCCGAAACACACTCCCGATTGATTTATGTTAACGAGACATTTACAAATTCTAGCATCAAAAAAAGTCCTCATGTATTTCCTTTGTCCCGACAAAGCGCGCAAAAATTATGCACCAATGTTCAATGTCACGTCATACCCATGCGTGCGTGTATTGATTTTTGGATAAAAACTTTGTAGACCAGATAACATGTAGAGCAGTTGATTTCGGTTAAAAGTTGCGTTGTTCTTTTTAACTTTTAATTAGCCGATAATTGTCATAAATGTGTGCTTGAAATAGTATGATTCAACAGCTACAAATAATCAATTATAAATTAAGAATCTCTTTTCCAGTACTAATAGATTATATTCGCATGTGTGGAAACAAAAAGATAAAACGGTCGCATATTGCTTTTAACCCGATAACATGATAATCTGCCGCTAATTAATTGCAATTTGAAAACTGGCTGTCAAAATGATTATCACACATCACGCTTCAGTACTGCAGAGCCTAAACCGCAGACCGGAAGTACGTATCGAATTCGCCGTTGCGTCGGTGTAATTTTGCCAGTGTACATGACTGACTTACTCGCGCGTGACCAAACATATGGTGGAATTTAACATTTGGGATGCAAAAATGCTGGCCGCTGGCCGGAGAAACGGGGTTACCGCTAAAGAGGGGTGCATTATATAGTGTTTATCGACGGTTGCGGCATAGACCGGCCGCCTACACGGGGCGACCAGCAATGAGGGGTGACCGGAAGTAGGGGTTGGACTGTACATGTGTATACGGACAAGGCCTTTCCATACGCACACAAATTTTGACCCCTGTGACTTTGACCTTGAACTTAGCGTTTAGGTTCCGAAATCTGTGTTTAGGTTTTGAAAAAAGTTCATAACTTCTATCAAGCGTTTATAGTGGGCATAAGTCATTCTATGGTGACAGCTCTTGTTTTATGTTACAAAAGTGCATTCAGATACTGCTAAAAAGTCACATTGTTAAATTGTGATAAAAGTGCACAAATAATGCATTATAAATAGTATTTGTTTATGACATAAATTTATAAATTTAGTTAAAAACACAACTGAAGATAAAAAACACATGTGGTGCAAGTAAGTGCTTAAAGCAAGTTTTATATCTTGCTTACTGAGCAACCTGTATGCCTGAGCCATCAAGTGATAATTGTCCTTGCCATCTGTTCTGTTTTCAATTTGTGACATGTTAAGTAGATTTTACTGTTTCGTCTAGCACATGCACTACTTCCAACAACTCTTTTACTAAGAAAGTTTTTGCTTTGTAACTATGATTACGTATAAAAAAGGAAGCACACAAAGTAGTATATGTAGTTAATGTTTACTTTGAAACTGATGTAAATTTTGATTAGTTGCTTCTCTATAGAATTGTATAAATATTTAAATATAAATGAGTCTTAATGTGTTATTACATATAACAAGTACTTACTGTGTGTTCAGGATGCATTGGAAATATTGGAGAAGTATGCAGATCTCAGATACGACGATCAAGATTACTCAAGAGCACTTGCGTTTCGGTAATTTGTGTGTTTTGATATTTTTAGTGTTTTTTTAGAGGCGTATAATAGTGGTCAGTAAGTTACTCACACTTTACCTGGGCAAGCTTAAGTGATCTAAGTGATTAAAGATAATTATGCTGCTAATTGCAGTAACTGACACTTTGTCTTGTCTTAGTGGAATCACAGGTATGGCGAGAATGACCAAAAAGTTTCATGACTGTTACTTGCACAAGTTCTTCTTTTTAAAGGGGAGAGTGAAATGTTAATAATATGCATGTTTTGAAAGTCAGTTATAAAAAATGGTTTACTTGACTGTTTTAAATATTTTATAAATATGTATTAAAGGTTCTCCAATACAAATCTATTGCTAGAAATTTTTTCAATTTGATTAGCTCCACTGGCCAGAGGCCAGCGAGCCTTTTGTCATGGTCCTGTGTCCGTCATGCATGCGTCCGTGCATGCGTTAACTTTTCCTTAAAACATCTTCTCCTAAACTACTGGTCCAATTCTGATGAAATTTCACAGAAATGTTCCTGGGGTGAACCTCTTTCAAATTTGTTCAAATTATGCCCCTGGGGTCAAATTTGACCCTGCCGCGGGGGTCACAAAAATGAAAATTTGCTTATATAAGGCCTATTTTGTGAAAACTTTCAAAATCTTCTCGTCCGTAATCATTGGGCCTAGGGCTATCAAATTTGGTATGTAGAGACATCCAATAGTCCTCTTCCAAATTTCTTCAAATTATGCCCCTGGGGTCAAATTTGACCCTGCCCCAGGGGTCACAAAATTTAACATATGCTTATATAAGGCCTATTTTGTGAAAACTTTCAAAATCTTCTCGTCCGTAACCATTGGGCCTAAGGCTATCAAATTTGGTATGTAGAGACATCTAATAGTCCTCTTCCAAATTTCTTCAAATTATGCTCCCGGGGTCAAATTTGACCCTGCCCCCGGGGTCACAAAATTGAACATATGCTTATATAAGGCCTATTTTGTGAAAACTTTCAAAATCTTCTCGTCCTTAACCATTGGGCCTAGGTCTATCAAATTTGGTATTTAGAGACATCTTATAGTTCTCTACCAAGTTTGTTCAAATTATGCCCCTGGGGTCATATTTGACCCTGCCCGAGGGTCACAAAATTGAACATACGCTTATATAGGGCCTTTTTTGTGAAAACTTAAAAAATCTTCTTGTCCATAAACATTGGGCCTAGGGCTAGCAAATTTGGTATGTAGTGAAATCTTATAGTTCTCTACCAAGTTTGTTCAAATTATGCCCCTGGGGTCAAATTTGAACCTGCCCAGGAGGTCACAAAATTGAACATATGCTTATATATTGCCTATTTTGTGAAAACTTTAAAAAATTCTTGTCCATAACCATTAGGCCTAGGGCTACACAATTTGGTATGTAGTGACATTTTATAGTCCTCCACTTAGTTTGTTCAAATTATGCCTCGGGAGTCAAATTTGACCCTGCCCTGGGGGCCACAAAACCAATTATATGCTTATTAAGTGCCTATTTTGTGAAAACTTAAAAAATTATCTTGTCCTTAACCATAAGGCTTAGGGCTACCAAATTTGGTATGTAGTGACATCTACCAAGTTTGTTCAAATTATGCTCATGGGGTCAAATTTGACCCTGCCCGGGGGGTCACAAAACTGAACATACCCTTATATGGGGCCTATTTTGTGAAAACTTTAAAAATCTTCTTGTCCATAACCATTGGGCCTAGGGCTACCAAATTTGGTATGTAGTGACATCTAATAAATCTCTACCAAATTTGTTCAAATAATGCCTCTGGGGTCAGCTTTGACCCTGCCCTGGGGGGGGTCACAATATTGAATAAACGCTTATAAAGCGCCTATTTTGTGAAATCTTTAAAAATCTTCTTGTTGAAAACCATTCAGACTATGGCTACCAAATTTAGTATGCAGTAACATCTTATAGTCCTCTACCAAGTTTGTTCAAATTATGCCCTTTGGGTCAAATTTGACCCTGACCCGCGGGTCACAAAATTGAACATTATATACGCTTATATCTTGCTTATTTTGTAAAAACTTTTAAAATATTCTTGTCCTTAACTCAAGGACCTAGGGCTACCATATTTTGTATGTACATGTAGTGAGATATAGTAGTCCTCTACAAAGTTTGCTCAAATTATGCCCTTGGGGTTAAATTTGACCAAGCCCAGTGGGTCACAAAAGTGTACATGTGCTTAAATAGGGCCTATATTTTAGTATTTGCACATGCAGAGAATATTTGAATAGTCTTTTTTCAGCAGTGGAGCGATACAGGGCCATCATGGCCCTTTTGTTTACAAACATTACCAATATGCCAAAATTAAACATTAAACAGGCGAGCGTCATGTGTGTTGAAGTCCCTGTCACGGCCGTTGTCAAGGTTGAGTGAGATACAGAATGTGACGCACATCGGCAGTCACAGTCAGAAGGTCATACTGGTAAGATTGGTTTATTAACTTAAATATATATTGAAATGATCTGCACTTGATTTCAATAAAGGTCCTAGGGCTTTTGTATAATGACACTAGCAAGGTCACATCCTTGAAAGAGCCATTGCTTTGTGTTGTAAGAAAGATCTTGAGAATGGCGTCTGAGTTTGGATTGAACCACTTAGCATTTGGTAGCAAGGCACACTACATGTACTCAAAACCATTGCAACCTTCTTAAATACTAGTACTGATAACTTGACTTTTGTTTGCATCTTCAAACCTGGCTCTCCTACATTGAAGTCAATTGTTCAAGTTGAATGTGTATTTGTTGAAAAATGAATGAACATGATCAAAGTGATTTTTCATGACAGTGTACTTAATAATAATTTATATGAACAGCATATTTTTCAACAGTTATAGATTTGGAACAAAATTTGTAGTTGATATAAAAACATATTTATGCCCCCCTTCGAAGAAGAGGGGCTATATTGCTTTGCTCATGTCGGTCGGTAGGTCGGTCGGTCCGTCCACCAGGTGGTTTCCGGATGATAACTCAAGAACGCTTGGGGCTAGGATCATGAAACTTCATAGGTACATTGATCATGACTCGCAGATGACCCCTATTGATTTTGAGGTCACTAGGTCAAAGGTCACAGGTGAAGGTCATAGTTACTGGAAATAGGCATTTTAAGGATTTGGCATGGTTCAAACAAGGGAAACAACTACCGTTTATGCATGTTCTTTTTATTACAGCATTTGCCTCCCTTTAATTCATTTAAAATCTCATTTTACAGCAGAGATTCCAAATCTGACCTGTAAATGAGCCCCATATTTACTGCCAGTGCTAGGTAACCTTTTCCCATTTGATCATTCTTAAGTATTGGTATTGTAATGCTACTGCTACTACTACTACTACTACTACTAGTACCACTACTACTACTACTACTACTACTACTACTACTACTACTACTACTACTACTACTACTACTACTACTACATTACTACTACTACTACTACTACTACTACTACTACTGCTACTGCTACTGCTACTGCTACTACTACTACTACTACAACTACTACTACTACTACTACTACTACTGCTACTACTACTACTACTACTACTACTACTACTACTACTACTACTACTACTACATTACTCCTCCTCCTCCTCCTCCTCCTCCTGCACCACCACCACCGCCACAGCCGTCGCCGCCACTACCACCACCACCACCACCACCACACTACAACTTATAGCCCATATAGGGGGGCATGCATGTTTTACAAACAGCCCGGGTTATTAATGTTTTAATACATGTTCATTTAAAAGGCTTTATTTGTTAGTTTTTTATTCAAAGTGTATGATATAATAAAAATTTGTGTTTTGTTCGATTAATGAACAAGAAAACTGAGAACTAAATGTTGTATATCTAGGTCACTGTCAGTTGTTTCCCCATGGATACATGGACATTTACCTGCAATGTTTACAAGTCTTCTAAATACATGTCTCTAACAACTTTTCTACCTGTGTATAATTACATAAATATCCTAATAATATTCTCAGGAAATTCTTGAAGATGGCACAAGTGAAGAAGTGGAAAAAATATGCGCAGATCCTTGGTTCCAGAAAATGAAGGTTCTTTTACATTTAACACCCATGCTTCTCTAACCATGCTTGACTTTAGTTACAAATTTAGTTTTTCCAGTTTAAGGCGAACTGAGATTACTTTAAATTATGTTCTTGCTTTGGCTACAAAACTAATTTATGTAACAATTATGCATTGCATTTTTTTAGAATATTTATATTTACTGCATTGGTATGTGATTATTTAATTGCATCTTAGATGTTTAAATATCTGCATAATGAGTTTATCATTTAAAGATGACCTGTAGCTGAAAAAACCTGTGTCTCAAGCTCAAAGGTCAAGGTTACACTTCAGAGTTCATAGGTTAAGTACTATTATGGGCATGATGCAGTTTGTCCATTTCCTAACTTGGTCATTCCTCTGGATCGAATGATCGGGGTTATATTGTTTTTTTGGCCTGCCTGTCTGTCTGTCATTGTATGTGTCTGCCTGTCCCAAAACTTTAACCTAGGTAATAACTTTTGCAATATTGATGATAGCAACTTGATATTTGGCATGCATGCATGTGTATCTCATGGAGCTGCACATTTTGAGTGGTGGAAGGTCAAGGTCATTCTTCAAGGTCAAAGGTCAAATATATGGCTTCAAAGCGGGTAGTAGGGGGCATTGTGTTTCTGACAAACACATCTCTTGTTTTAATTGAAAAAAACACACACGATATTATGTATAAAAATCACCTCATTTAAAGTTGTGTTCAAAAGTCAAGGCCATAACATCTTTTTATAATGAAAAAATAAAATGTCATCTATATTATGGTTTATTTTTGATACTTGCACAATATACCACTGTCAGCGTATGACATTTACTGGAAAAAAAACAATTGATTTTTACCTGATTAAAAAAAAAATTTGATTTGGCAGAAAATTTGTTTTTTTCATATGGCAAAAAATATGAAGTTCATGTGTTGGATGTTGTACATGTAGATTAATGGCCTCAATGGAGAGTGGCAGAGACGCTCATATGAGTCATATGTATTTGCTCCATGGTCAATGTCTGAATTTAAGGTTCACCAAGTCACGATTCAAGGTCAAGTATTTTCAGTTCTTCTCTGTAACATTATTACCTAGTCAAATTTAAACACGATTTCAGGCAATGATTTCTCATGACCAGACATCATAATCCTGTCATATACGACACACTGTTTCAGTTGTTCACTGCAATATTTGGGATAGGACATGCACGAGCCAAAGAGTTCATAGCCAAAGGCTGGAGCAGTATACAGGAGGTACGGGATGGATGTACATCATCAGACTGGAGGATCCAGTGGGGTAAATAGCCTTAGTTTGGAGGGGCTGAACAATCTGGCATGACAGAACGTTTTACAATGCATAAGATTAAAGGAGGCATATAATGCGATTGTCACTATAATAGTTAGGTTTTCAATTAAATTATAATAAAGGCTTAGGAAACAGTCGTGTTAAGAAATATTAACAAAGAGGGAAATTGGTATATGTAGCATTTATATATACATCAGCAAAATGATTCAGAATGATACAAATACAATTGCATGTTATTTTTATAATAATTGGAAAAAATCAGTTAAATGGTAGGACAAAATAAGATTGATCATACTTGTGTAATACAAAAGTGTTCTGCTAGGTCTTACTATCCACTATGATCTTACTGTCTTGTTACTTCATCCGGATTTCTAATGTACCACTAGGTCTTGCTTTCCATGAGGACCTAACTACCCCTGTGACTAGGGCAGAGGCTGACTACATTCTGGGGGTAGTCAGGCGCCATGTGGACAGGGTGCTGCCTGGAGCTGTGATGGAGCTTACTGGGGGATTCAGAAGGTTGGTCGCCATAGTGACTGGTATTGGTATGTCCTTACGAGGGATACCTCCACAAGGTAGGCCCCCACAAAGTGTAGGGCACTTTTAGCTCGGTTGGTAGTGTGCTGGAATGCACAACCGAAGATTGCTTGTTGATTTCCTGGTTGAGTCACATAATTTGTAGGAATTGCTTTTTATGGCCATTCTGTATCTACCTCTGATTTGAATAGGGCAATTGTTAGTTTCCTGCATGGGAAGGGGTACTTAGTTCATGGGTTGACCAAATAAGCCAGGAAAAGCGTGAGTAGGTTAACTGATAGTCGAAATATGACACAAGTACACTGTTTTGTTAAAAATGGATAAAACTCCAGAGAAACAAACAATGACCGAAACCCTCACAAAGTGGGAAGTTTAAAGAATTGTTCATCTGTTGATGTTAAATAAACACCTCTTAAACTTCTAGGCGTTTTGCTCAAATTTCCACCACTGAATAACATAATGTTTAGCTGACTGTAAAGAAGGGAATTCTATTTCCAGTTTTGCCAGAATGTGATCTTTCTTTCCTGTAGAGAAAATGAAGTCTCCAACATTTTTTGTTATCCAATTCTCGATTTGGAGATAGTGCTAAAACTTCCACAGCTTAAATGTATAGGTGATCTTCAAGAAAGGCAATTTGGTTGTCGCTAATTGTTGCAGAATATGAGCTGTTTGTATTTTTCTATTTTGTGGACTCAACTTCTCTTTAACTGCTGGGGTGCTTCTGCTGAAGCTTTTAAAAGTGAAGGTGATTAAGGTGCAAATGAAGAAATTTTAGTTGTAACTAATTTAAGCATCATCAAATATTATTTAATCATAGGACTTTGTCAATTTATCAGCTTGCTGGTGGAGAACTCTTACTTAGCAGTCACAATTGTCGACTGAGTGTGCATATTTGTTAACCTCTTTTTCTCTGGACTGTAACTTTGTCATTAATTGTACAATTCTAAAATAGTTTACCACAAATGTTGACCATCATAAGAGGAAGCGTTATGTGTAACACCCATCTCCAGACCTCAGTGTCAAACTAAGAGGCTTATGGTCAAACTTTACAATGAATTAGCTTGTCTGGACTGTTACTTTGTTATTGATCATTCGGTTTTGAAATAACTAACCAATTTCGCTCGTAACACCTGTCTCCCTACCTTATATGTTAGGGTCACACTTAGAGATCAAAGTTTAAAAACTGTAATTTATAATTCATCATTCAATTTCAAAGTAACCTACCACAAACAACCTTCATGCAGAGACAGAGATTTTAAGGTTGTCTCTCAGTTTTGGACTTCTGGGAATGTATATTTGTCTAAATGTTTATTTTTATTTTTTAGTGTTCACAAACTAATAATTGTAGTTTAGTGTTCAGTTTAACTGACTGGTGGATTTGTCTTTGCCAAAACATGTGGCTTGGTTGCTTTAGTGATTTGGACACATTCACTCTAAACAATGAAAGATGTGATGAACAGAAAATGTAAACATCTACTATTTTGCAAGATTTGTTTTCTGTATTTTGATCTCTTTAAAGGGGCCTTTTCATGTTTTGGTAAATTGACAAAATTACAAAATAATGTGTCAGATTCGCAAATTTTCGTTTTAGGTATGATATTTGTGAGGAAATACTGAACATTACCATGATCTAAAATATCCATTATATGCACATTTTGATGATTTGAAAACCTGAAAATTATAAAGCGTTGCAACGCGAAACGATTGAATAATTTGGAAAGTTTTGTTGTTGTAGTTATATTTTGGGAAACTAAGAGGATTGCTTATACATGTATAAGTAAAAAATACATCCGATCATAGCATGAGTACGGATGGTCGAGTGGTCTAAGCGGGAGACTTTTTACTCCAGGACTCCAGAGGTCAATGGCTTGAGCCCAGTTGAGGGTCACTTTTTTTCCTTTTTTTTATGCCCCTGAAGGAGGGCATATTGTGATCGCACTGTCCGTCTGTCCGTCACACTTTGTGTTTAAGTTTTGAAAAATGCTCATAACTTTTATGTCGCTTTAGATGTAACCTTCATATTTGGTATGCATGTGTATATGGACAAGGCCTTTCCATGCGCACAAACATTTTGACCCCTGTGAAAAGGCCCCTTTAAAGATTGTCCATTTAATTACCTACATTGACATACATATATTTTTTCCAAAGAATACAAAGATTAATTGTTGACCTGTTCATGCTTTTTAGCTCACCTGATTGCTCAGGAGAGCTTTTGTGACCGGTCTTTGTCCGTCGGCCGTCCGTCCGTTAACATTTGTTCGTCAACACTCTAGAGGCCACATTTATTGTCCGATCTTCATGAAACTTGGTTAGAAGCTTTGTCCCAATGATATCTCAGTCGAGTTCGAAACTGGGTTGTGCTGGGTCAAAAACAAGGTCACTAGGTCAAAAAAAAGAAAAAACTTGTAAACACTGTAGAAGTCACATTTCATGCCCAATCTTCATGGAACTTTGTCAAAATGTTTGTCTTAATGATATGTTGGTTGAGTTCAAAAGTGGTTCGGTCCGTTGAAAAACATGGCCGCCAGTGGGCGGGGCAGTTTTCCTTATTCGGTTATAGAGAAACCTTGTAAACACTCTGGAAGTCACAATTTTTTCCCAATCATCATGAAAGTTGGTCAAAACATTGGTTTTATTGATTTCTCGGACGAATTCTAAAATGGTCCAGATCGGTGAAAAAACATGGCCGCCAGTGGGCGGGGCATTTTTCTCTTTATGTATATAGTGAAAACATGTCAACACTCTAGAAGTCACATTTTTGGCCCAATTTTCATGAAATTTTGTCAGAACTTTTGTTTTCTAGATATGTGAGTTAAGTTTGAAAATGGTTCCGGTCTGTTGAAAAACATGGTTTCCATGGGGACGGGCAGTTTTCCTTATATTTATGTAGTAAAAAGGCTTGCAAACAATCATGAATACAGCTCATGTCACATGCGAGACAACTCTTCTAAAATATTGCATTTAAGTTTACAGTAGTTACTTCCCTTTGATTATTAATGTTTTCATAATAATACAGTGTAGTTGTGTTTCATTTATGTGTTAATTGTTATTCGAGGTTGGATGTTTTTTATGCCCCCTTTCAAAGAAAAGGGGGCATATAGTGATCAGACTGTCCGTCTGTCTGTCTGTCTGTCTGTCCGTCTTTCCGTCACACTTTGCATTTAGGTTTCCAAAAATGCTCATAACTTCTATGTCCTTTGAGATATAACCTTCATATTTGGTATGCATGTGTATATGGACAAGGCCTTTCCATATGCACACTTTTTTTTAGCCCTGTGACCTTGACCTTCAACTTAGGGTCCTTGTTAAGGTTTCGAAATCTGCGTTTAGGTTTCGAAAAATGCTCATAACTTCTATGTCCCTTGAGATATAACCTTCATATTTGGTATGCATGTGTATATGGACAAGGCCTTTCCATACGCACACAATTTTTTACCCCTGTGACCTTGACCTTAAACTAAGGGTCTGCGTTTAGGTTTCGAAATCTGCGTTTAGGTTTCGAAAAATGCTCATTACTTTTTTGTCCCTTGAGATATAACCTTCATATTTGGTATGCATGTGTATATGGACAAGGCCTTTCCATACGCACACAAAAAAATTCCCCTGTGACCTTGACCTTGAAGTTAGGGTCCGCGTTTAGGTTTCGAAATCTGCTTTTAGGTTTCGAAAAATGCTCATAACTTCTATGTCCCTTGAGATATAACCTTCATATTTGGTATGCATGTGTATATGGACAAGGCCTTTCCATACGCACACAAATTTTAACCCCTGTGACCTTGACCTTGAATTTAGGGCTGCGTTTAGGTTTCGAAATCTGCGTTTAGGTTTCCAAAAATGCTATAACTTCTATCAAAGCGTTTGTAGGGGGCATATTTCAACCTATGGTGACAGCTCTTGTTTTGAGCTCACCTGATTGCTCAGGTGAGCTTTTGTGACTGGTCTTTGTCCGTCATCCGTCCGTCCACATTTGTTCGTAAACACTCTAGAGGCCATATTTATTGTCCGATCTTCATGAAACTTGGTCAGAAGATTTGTCCCAATGATATCCCGATCAAGTTTGAAACTGGGTCATGCTGGGTCAAAAACTAGGTCACTAGGTCAAAAAAAAGAAAAAGCTTGTAAACACTGTAGAAGTCACATTTAATGCCCAATCTTCATGTTACTTTGTCTATATGTCTGTCTTAATGATATTGGTTGAGTTCAAAAGTGGTTCCGGTCCATTGAAAAACATGGCCGCCAGTTAGCAGGGCAGTTTTCCTTATATGACTATAGAGAAACCTTGTAAACACTCTAAAAGTCACAATTTTGGCCCAATCATCATGAAAAATAATCAAGACATTGGTTTTATTGATATGTCGGACGAGTTTGAAAATGGTCCAGATCGGTGAAAAAACATGGCCGCCAGTGGGCGGGGCATTTTTCTCTATATGTATATAGTGAAAACATGTGAACACTCTAGAAGTCACATTTTTTTTCCAATTTTCATGAAATTTGGTCAGAACATTTGTTTTCTTGATACGAGAGTTGAGTTGGAAAATGGTTCCAGTCAGTTGAATAACATGGCTGCCGGGGGGGGGGGGGGGGGGGGGGGGGGGGGGGAGTCAGTTTTCTTATATTTATATAGTAAAAAAAAGCTTGTGAACACTCTAAAATTCACATTTTTTGCCCAATCATCATGAAACTTGGTGAAAAGATTTGTTTTATATATATCTCAGAAGAATTTGCAAATGGTCCCGATAGGTCAATAAACATGGCTGCCAGGGGGGTGGGGCAGTTTTCCTTATGTGACTATATAGAGAGAAACCTTGTGATCGAACACTATAGAAGTCACATTTTTTGCCTAATCATCGTGAAACTTAGTCAATACATTGGTTTGATTGATTTCTTGGACGAGTTGGAAAATGGCTCAGATCGGTGAAACACACTTTTTAGCTCACCTGATTGCTCAGGTGAGGTTTTAGGATTGCTCTTTATCCGCTGTCCGTCTGTCCACATTTGGTTTGTAAACACTCTAGCATTCACATTTCTCAATCATTCTTTATCAAAGTTGCTGAAAGATCTCAGTCAAGTTTGATGATGAGCAAAATCACGTAATTAATGCCATAATTATTGCCCTTAGATTGTCCAAATTTTCATTATATTATACAAAATCCTTGCAAGCAAAGTTTGATGTTTCGTAAGGGGGTGTCAACTCAAAATATAGGTCACCATTTCAAATCGTACAAAAACAAAAACACTCACTATGCCAGAGTTTTGGTTCAATAATGATGAAACTTGACCAGGATGTTTGTCTGGTCAATATCTAGGTCAAGTTTGACATTAGGTAAAGATTGAATGAACCAACTCCTCTCAGGTGAGCAAACTAGGGCCATCTTGGCCCTCTTGTTAAGTTTTTAATCCTAAATAGTTTTACTTCATTTGTATGTAATTGCAGAGGAAAACAGACTGGTCATGATGTGGACATACTAATCACACACCCCGTAGAAAACAAAATAATAGAAGCTCTACCAAGACTGTTGCAGAGCCTACAGAGTCATGACATAGTGTTGTGTGGCCACCATGAGAGGAGTACATACCACGAGGAACTACTGACACAGAATACAAAGCTCTCACCAAGAGGGCAGTTAGACCATTTTGAGAAATGGATCGGAATTATTAAGGTACCCAATAAAATACGAATCAAAGATGATCAAAGTGATAAAACTTCATCTCATCAACATGGAAACAACAATCGCAATACAGACATGAAAGAGAACAAGGACAAATTTGAGAACAGAAACCTTGAAAGTGACAATAACACTGATTCACATAAGAGTGATGTTGGAAATGAGAAATATCAAAGACAGGAAGATACTCTAGACTCTGGCTCAGCTATCTCAGATTCATTGGAAGATGTGTGGGAAAGCTTGGATAAAGCATCGTCATCCCCTAGCCCAAGTCATGGCAATCCAAGGGAGGTAAAAGCCAGCCAGGGAGACTGGATTGCAAGAAGGGTTGATCTCATTATCTCCCCTTTCAGTCAGTTTTTCTATGCACTGGTAGGTTGGACAGGTAGTAAGCAGTTCAACAGGGACGTGCGCACCTATGCTGAACGAGAGATGAACATGAAACTCTCCAGTCATGGCCTGTACGACTTCAATCAGGTTAATTTGCTTGATCAATCTATGGTCTGTGGTTGTCCATCAGTTCACATACAGTTTTATAAGTTTGTGGAGCCAACTACTTCCACATATCCCAATCAATTGATCTGAAATTTAAATATGTCATCATCATGAAGTGTTGGTGTAAATGTAAATATACCCGGTGATTTACATAGTTATTTGCCCTTGAACACAGCTTATATTGTGCCACGGAGGCATTTGTGATTGTCACATTTTGAAATAAGCTTTTGTTTTATTGTTTAATTAAAAATATTTTTTTGTTCAAATGTGTTTTTAGTGGATACAATTAATGTTAACTCAATTTTCGCGAAAGCACTGATCCATTGGCATGTAGGCAGTAACAACTAAAAGCAAGCTTTGAATAGGCAATCCAAAATCTTTATGACATTCAGTTGAATAGTTGTATAGTATTCTTCTGTTAAATAACTGGCATAGATATGAGTAATTATACCCCCACAAACGAAGTTTAGGGGGGTATATAGGAGTGAGCTTGTCTGTCGGTCGGTCCGTATTAAGTGTCCGCTCTCTAATTCAAGTAGTTTTCATCCGATCTTCACCAAACTTGGTCAGAAGTTGTTTCTACATGATGTCTAGGCCAAGTTTGAACATGGGCCTTGTTGGGTCAAAAACTAGGTCACGGGGTCACTTAGTGCGTTTTAAACATTCAGCATGTTGTCTGCGCTCTAATTCAAGTAGTTTTCATCCGATCTTCACCAAACTTTGTCAGAAGTTGTATCTAGATGATCTTAAGGCCAAGTTCGAACATGGGCCTTGCCAGGTCAAAAACTAGGTCACGGGGTCACTTAGTGCGTTTTAAACATTCAGCATTTTGTCCGCTCTCTGATTCAAGTAGTTTTCATCAGATCTTCATCAAACTTGGTCAGAAGTTGTATCTAGATGATCTTAAGGCCAAGTTCGAACATGGGCCTTGCCGGGTCAAAAACTAGGTCACCGGGTCACCGAGTACGTTTTACACATTGAGCACGGTGTCTGCTCTCTATTTCAAGTAGTTTAAATTCGATCTTCACCACACTTGGTCAGAAGTTGTAACTAGATGATGTGTAGGTCAAGTTTGAACATGGGCCATGCCGGGTCAAAAACTAGGTCACGGGGTCACTAAGTGTGTTTTAAACCTCACCATGTTGTCCGCTCTCTAATTCAAGTAGTTTTTATCCAATCTTCACCAAAATTGGTCAGAAGTTGTATCTTGATAATGTCTAGGGCAAGTTTGAATATGGGTCATGCCGGGTCAAAAACAAGGTCACGGGGTCACTTAGGGCGTTTTAAACATCACAATGTTGTCCGCTCTCTAATTCAAGTAGTTTTCATCCAATCTTCACCAAACTTTGTCAGAAATTGTATCTACATGATGTCTAGTTCAAGTTTGAATATGGGTCATGCCCTGTCAAAAACTAGGTCACGGGGTCACTTAGGGCGTTTTAAACATCACAATGTTGTCCGCTCTCTAATTCAAGTAGTTTTCATCCAATCTTCACCAAACTTGGTCAGAAGTTGTATCTAGATGATGTCTAGTTCAAGTTTGAATATGGGTCATGCCGGGTCAAAAACTAGGTCACAGGGTATCTTAGTGCATTTTAAACCTCACCATGTTGTCCGCTCTCTTATTCAAGTAGTTTTCATCCAATCCTCACCAAACTTGGTCACAAGTTTTATCTAAATGATTTCTAGGACAAGTTTGAACATGGGCCATTCCGGGCCTAAAACTAGGTCACAGGGTCACTTAGTGTGTTTTTTAACATTCAGCTTGGTGTCAGCTCTCTAATTCAAGTAGTTTACATCCAATCTTCACCAAACTTGGTCAGAAGTTTTATGGAGATGATTTTAAGGCCAAGTAAGAACATGGGCCTTTCTGGGTCAAAAACTGGGTCAAGGGGTCACTTAGTGCGTTTTAAAAATTGAGCATGGTGTCGGCTGTTTTTTGTGAAGACGACATGCAAAATAGTATGTGTCAATGCGGCATGTGGGGGTATTCGTCACGTCTGTGACAAAGCTCTAGTTTTGGAGGTTTATTAATATAACCCGGTAGTTTAGATCACAAACAGTGAAAATTATAGCATTACTCCAATCTTTATTCTGGAATGTTTTTTTAACCTACAATTTATTTATTTTTTGTTGAAACTTGACTGAGTGAATGAATAACCCAAACAATTGTCATTGAAATTTAGAGTATCAGATTAATCTTTGCCACCTATAGTATTGTCAAGCTCTTTTAGTATGTACAAATAATTTGTTGTTTAAAAATTGATTTACAAACGACACTTTACTAATTAATAAAGATATTTTTATTATGTTGAAGTTTTGAATAATATTAAAATTTACATGTAATAAATGCACAAGGTTGAAAAGTAACTAGAGCTTTGTCACAGACGTGAAGAATATCCCCACATGCTGCATTGACACAGAATATTTTGCATGTTGTCTTCACAAAAAACAGCGGACACCATGCTTAATGTTGAAAAGCACTAAATGATCCCGTGACCTGATTTTTGACCATGCATGGCCCATGTACGAACTTGACCTACACATCATCTAGATACAACTTCTGACCAAGTGTGGTGAAGATCGGATGAAAACTACTTGAATTAGAGAGCAGACACCATTCTGAATGTGTAAAACGTACTAAGTGACCCCTGTGACCTAGTGTTTGACCTGTTATGACCCATGTTCGAACTTTGCCTAGACATCAGCTAGATACAACTTCTGACCAAGTTTGGTGAAGCTCTGATATACTACTTGAATTAGAGAGCGGACAACATGCTGAATGTTTAAAACGCGGATGAAAACTACTTGAATTAGAGAGCGGACCGACCAACAGACAAGCTCACTCCTATATACCCCCCTAAACTTCGTTTAGTGGGGATATAATAACTGATTCCTGTTCAAAGCCACTTGAGGTCATTTAAAAATCTTTTATTTTTAGGAAATTTGGTTGTATCTGACTATCACAAAGTGCCTGCTAACAAAATTAAATGAGAACATACTTGCATTAACATATATAAAATGAACTTTCATCCAGGTATACATTTGTCCAAATTCACTTTACATAACATTTCTCTTCAGGGGAAGCAGCTTGTGGCCAGTAGCGAGCGTGAAGTGTTTGACAACCTAAAGCTGCCTTACTTTGAACCTCAGGATAGAAACTGCTGATAAATGTTGCCTCTGTGCATCAAAATATAAAGTGTTCTAACACCAAACTCTGCTTATTTTTATTATACAAAGAAGGAAATCAAGTGTTGGCTATTTTGCAATGTTCGTGGTGGTTTCCTAGGTTTTGCAAAATGTTCTGATGAATCCAGGGAAATTGAACAGTGAAATGCACATGCTCAAACATACCGTATCAAAATTTTAAAACCTTGACCTCTTGGATAAATGTGATGTAAACAAAGTTTGATATATTGTGATAAAATATATAATATAATTTATACAAAACTTAAGTTCTTAAAATTTATAACAGTTTTGAGCTTTTTCGTAGCATTATGCATTCACTATAGTTTTGCTTAGTTTGGGGTTATATTAAACTTTTTAATTTATTACTAAATCATTTGACATCATTTGTTTCATTTTTCTTTAGTTTAATTGTGAGCATATTGTTGTAAGGGTTAGATGACATAATTTAAACGTGGGGATCAATTAACGTCATAGAAAGATGTGTATAATTTTGAAAAAATAGTTCTCGTGCAATAACTTTAAATGTGCAGAGAAGGACAAATAAGATCATGTTAGAATCAAAATAATACATTTTATACCATAATTTGCTGGAGAATAACCCACAGCCAGGGGTATAGATGCTTAACATTCCTGATTTAATTCCAACGCATTTATTCTCCTTACTGTTATTCCACAAAAACTATTAACTAAAATTGTGAATTCTTAATAAAGAAATTATTAAGTTGTTGTTTGCTAAATATTTTAATTGTTGGCTCACTATCATCTCATAATGAGCTGTTATATTACATATAACTATTTGACACATACAAGTTTAACAAAATTATTTCAATTATTTTCAGTATTGTTACAAATGAACTTTTTCATTCACATGTCTTACACTTCTATTGACTTCACTGGATGTTTTCCCCAACCTCCGCGCAGAGATTTGATGGGAACCAACATAGCTGAATCAAATTGTATGTGAGTGCAAGGAACGACAAGTCTGCCTGGAGATTGTGTTTTCCCATATGGCCAGTTTCCCATAAAGACAAGTTTACTCGGTCATGTAGGCTAATGAAAGATAGACCAGACATTAGTTTAAGAGGCCACCCATGGTCTTCTCAGCACTGACATCAAATAGGCCTACTACATTTATCTTTGCCTTTTGTGCTGAGTAATTGTTAAGCACCTTATACCCTGCAGAATAGTGTACCATCACACACAGCAAATGAGTGTTCTTGGGTTGGGGTGGAGCTTTATTATTGAACCATGTTACCTGAAAAAAACTAACTTTTAATGCTAGGTTGCCCAGACTGGCGACTATATCTAGCACTTAAGTGGCCCCGCAAAAAAGTGAGTAACCCAAACCTAAGTACACGTCATAATTAGCTTTAAGACTAAATCAGCTCATACTTATTTTCAACAAAACAAAATCAAAAATTAAATTGCTGTTAATCCCTCAATACATTATGCATTTTATAAGCCTGAATCTTTGTGCTGTTTAAAAATAAACAGCGGAAAAACTATTTGGAGCGTTTTAAAAAAGCTTGTTGCTCAGAAGGACTACCATATTTTGAAAATGACCTAAATTATTTGCCCTGGGCGACTGAACAGCCACTAATTTATATCTCCGTGATCACAAATCTCAACATTTTGTAAATTTTACGTTGATTTACATTGGTATGTTAATTGAAATTAAAACAAAGACATGATATTGAATATTATGTTATCTTTAGATAATTATTTGGCACTTCAAACTATTGAAATTCCATCAGTTGCTAGATTGCATCTGACACATGTTTAGTGTAGTACTAAAACAAGTATTGAAGTTCAAGCCTTAATTGTATTAACATATTAATTGTTAATGGACCAGTGTTTAAAGTTGCATGTCCCTATTGTAGGTTTAAGTAATTGTGTGCAGTTTAAGTAATTGTGTGCAAAGTGTTTAAAGTGAAATATGCCTACAAAGATGGCATTATGCATATCAACATAAGCTCAAGGAATCAAAGATCTCAACAAGCGCCGCAAATATTTACTAGATGAGAGACATTATGTGCTTTATGCTATTTTTATTTTTGAAAAGCATAAACAAACATACAATAAGTGCTTATCACATTTCACAATAAATAAAGTGTCAAAAACATAAATTGTTCAGTTTTCCTTCAGGCATAACAAAAGTCCATCTTTTCTAAATTGCAAATACAATCAACTACATGCAATATTATTCAACTTAATACAAAACAGAGCATATATTTTGATGATGTGGCGACATCAGCTGGTTTTGACCAAGGCGAAAAGTACAGCTGCGCCGATGACAGTACTCAGTAGATTGGGACAGGCCCCTGGCCTGGGACCACTAATAGACAAGAGAAAATGTTCATTATATTTGCCTTTATTACAATTTACGGAAAAATGCAATGCCATTATTCAATCAAACATTTAAATACACTAATGAAAAATATAATTGTTGAGCAAATAAAGACAATTTAAATGTACCTACTTCGCCATTTTGCACAGGAAAGTGTCACATGATCAGGTGAACTTTGAGTATCACTGATTGGTCGTCCGGACTTCTGTTCTAGAATTTGATTGGACTACCTTGACCTCGGCTGCAAAAAGGTCAATGTATATATAAAATTACGATAACAAAACTAGATACGACCTACCAAAATTAAGGATGCGGTTTGTACATTTTATACGCAATGGAACGCGATGTATTGGAGTGGAACTTAAGCAAGGAGGAGATATTGTTAACCTTACCGCATCAGATACAGCTTTCCCTGGTGATCTGAGGAGTTACATAGAAAAAGAAAATGCCTTAAAGACCAACTTAAATAGGTAAGATTAATTCGTTGTTGTGTGTGCATGTGTATGAATAGTTCAAGAATTAGGATAGAGAACGCTGGCGCTGGATGAATATATAGCTTATTTGTAATGTCCATCAACATCGAATTCATACATAGCAGTAGCTTAAATTCATATGTTTTGGTAACATGCCAAAGATCTCAATTTAAGTTATCATGAAAACAAAATAGATTAAAATATTCAGTTTTCGCTCGACCTTGACGTTTGATGGGAATATATCTTCACACCGTCACATGTTTACTAGTATTATCTGCATTCAACGTGTCATTTGTAACTAGACCGTCATAACAACGCTTATGTGTACCCGGCCTATATAGAACAACGACCGCATTGCCATCTTCAAAATGTGACATGTCTTTGTGGAAGACTTTCATTAAATCTTATACATAATTATAATAACTAGACGAGTGTAGCGTATGTATATATTAAGTGAAACTATTTTCAATTATGTGAAAACTAATACTGTTGTATGGCTCGCTTAGATATTAATGTCACCTGCAAAGTGTAATCAAATAGAAGATCCGCCTTTATATAACTTTTTTTTCAAGTTTTGACAGAATCATCTGCCCTTATCTTCGACGTATAACACGGTATTATTGAATAACTTAGGAAGACAGGGTACGCTGATTGCTGTCGTCATGCGTATTCGCCGATTTTCGATTTGTTAGTTCAATGTGGATGAATAAATCGAGCCATTCCATTATGATTTTGCATTAATTATATGTGTTTGTGCGTTATGTATACGCCACAGTCCGATGCAGTTACATTTATGCAAAGTATTGTTTAAACGACATTCAGGCATTATTGAATTTCAATATTTCATATATTCGATACATTTTTAGTTTGTTTGTTTTAAATGCTTTATAACTAAACAAGAAAAGGTCGTAACATTAGCCCCCAAAATATTAGTGCTCTTTTTCCATAAAATGACTTACTGCAGTCCGTGTAGACGAAAAAAGCAAAACAAGTGTACGAATTCCGCACAACTTTTTGACAACAGCACGTTGCTCTCACACTTGTATGGAATAGTAACATTTTTTGACAACTTGTATTGTTTCTCAGACTCCTGGGTAGCAATCCCGAAGTGGTGAAGCGACAGGAAGTGACGTTGCTGGCCCCTGTGACGTCATGCGACAAGGTGCTTTGTGTGGGCATGAACTACAAGGACCACTGCGAGGAGCAGAACGCGCCGGTTCCGGTGGAGCCGGTTATCTTCAACAAGTTCCCCAGCTGTATTATCGGTCCCAACGAGACCATGGAATACCCTGCTGAAACTCAGGTAAATCTCTTTGAACGCGCACGTGTAATTATCTTTTCGAGATTTATGAGGTCCTTCCGCACCAAAGCTACATTATATGTGTCCCAGTTCTCCCACCTGATTAACGTACTAGGCTTAGCCGATCAATCAACTATTGCACGTGTATGGGCTCTTGGTTGAATTATTTTGGAAATGATGTGGGTAAAACAAACCCCGGTCGGAGAAATCCTTGTTTTGCGTGTTAAACGAAAGCTAAAACTTAACACATGACTGATACATTTATTAACAACCTAATAAATGAATAAAATGTCTCTAACATATGAATGTACTTTACAAGCATAGTGGTAAGATAAAATTACATACGAATTCATACGATGTATTATTTACCGAATGTTTAGAACATATTAAGAAGGCTAAGACTGAATGCGGAGATTACGCAGAATACAAATGAATACTCGTCGAGAAGAAAGTACACAATGTACGGGCATTCAGCTTAGTGACCTGGGACAACAATAACCGCTACACAATTACGTCTCTACTAACAAATACCACAGCTCCCCAGAAAAAGGCATAGTCGTCTTTGATTAGGCTATAGCCAACTTTCGCGCACAGATTCCACTGATTCCGAGCAATGTTTTATCCAACTTCTACTGTCATTACATGTTTTTGTAATGTTAGATGACTTAAAGTCTTTTCTATTTAGGATATTCCACTAAAAAAAGGCTTACAATTTATTAGAGAATAAAACGTAATAACTTAAAACAAGACACAGTTGTACACTCTATATCCTTCCATAGTTGTAAGGATTGTACTTGTTCATGCAGTGCCTACTGTTAACAGGCATGAGAGGTACACAGTTGGAAGAGTTTGGGCTATGAAGCGTTTGCACAGGCTAACTGGGCCGTCTCGTTATGAATCTGCTATTGACCCGTGTTCCCCTGTAAAACACCACCCATAAACAAAAACATGAACAAACGTCCACTTCGGGTTTAACGATAAAAAGACAAGAAAGGGCAATTAAAACGACGTGTCTAATGGCTATGCTAAATTATTACAAATAATTGTTGAAGAACTATAAGAAAGTTTAAATCAAATGTGAAGCTTGTTTATCTGTTTATGAATAATATTAACATGCAATACTGTAAAGATAAAACATTAACTGCACTCTACGAATACGCGCACATTAGAAAGTAATTTCCGGCCGACAAAAACGCTAAGCCCACGGAAACATACGGATAACGAAACACCTTCACATGTCGGCCTTCAAATTTAATTTTAGCATGTTTTGTTTTACTTCAGTGCTTGGACTGGGAGGTGGAACTCACCATCGTCATTGGAAAGGAAGGAAGAAATATCAAGGTACCTTGGCCGTAGCGTGGGCCAAAACCAATACTTTGATATAGATCGCCATGAATTCATGAATTTAAGAGAACATGCAGGGTTAGATGAAGAGAACTGAAAGAAAAAAATCATGATCAGATTAATGTTCTTTAAAAAGTGTTTCTATATCATACGAGAATTATACTGCGCGATTTCACCTCAGTCGTGAGGTAATTTAACGGTTATCAGTAGATATCAATACCTCAATGCCGTTTGCTGTTGTCTCCTATGCCCGTTATCGCAATGAGGAACTTACAAGGTTTTAGCGAGAGTTTGTTCTCGGACATAAAGAACACTCGACCTGTATGTTTCCAGGGCCGCATGGCCGCCCAGCACGGAAGGTAGAGCGCAGTGGGGTCAATGCGTGGTTCTTGAATGTGATTTCAAGCCCGATTAATTAATCAAATAATCTCATGTGCCATTTATCATCACTCTTCTTAACTGTCCCATGTATGCCTAGCGTCTTGAAAAAGGCCTTGGCAAACAGCGTAGAACCAGATGAGACGCCATGGTCTGCGCTGTTTGCTTAAAGGAATTTCTGTAAGAAATATTCTAAATAAGTATAGAAATGAATATACTTGACATCCCTCATTTTGGAAATAAATTGATCCAATTTAGAAGGATGGGAGAGTCCACCAGGCTTAAATGGGTTAAATTAGATACAATTAGGACAGTTGTCATTTTATTGCATACATCTGCGCACCCAATTGTGATTAACGGTTGTATCCTTATATTTTTTTTCAATGATAATTGTGTGGAAAAAAGTTAATGCAAGCATAAATGTTGTCATTCAGGTGTCTGACGCGATGGATCACGTGTTCGGTTACACGGTGGCCAATGATTTGAGCGCACGTGACTGGCAGCTCACCGCCGGGAAGAACGGAGGTCAGTGGCTACTCGGAAAAGCCATGTTTCAATTCTGTCCCTTGGGGCCCGCGGTTGTGACTCCGGACGAGCTGGGAGGTAACTGTTTTCCTTACGTAGTTTTCCAACCAGCCACCCCTTGTAGCGGTATATCTGAACGTTCTTTCATGAACGATAATACATTTATTTATCATTGCACATATAAGGGTATAGAACGATTCTAAGTAAAGATGCCTAGGAATTGGGCCACAACGCTTGATGTTGTTACGAGGCTTTAGAATGAAAAAGTTGTTTATAGACTGATCAAGAAAGGGTTATGCGAGCAATATCTTGATTCTGCCTTTTTTATTTACAGTATTGTCTAATAGTGAAACATCTGAACCCATAGAGTTAGTTATTAAACGAGCTCCAAAGTGTTTAAAACCATATTCACCATCCACATCGTACGTTTCTGTGCAGATCCTAATTTTCATTTACTAGTCTGTGCGTGGTATCAGAATATTTGGTTTGCATATACAAATGTAGCTATAAACAGTGCATCTGTTAAGTACATACTTTTGCGTGGGTGTACTTTACACATACATTTAATTCAACTGCATGCTCTCTTTTTTGTTGCATGGTGTTGCATATCGTTACCGATATTACGTTCCGTCCACTTTTATCCGATCGGGTAGCAAACTATGAATTGTCTGTAAAATGCTGTGTCATGTGTATTTATATAGTCTGTGCATAGATACATCACCGACTTATATTTGACATTATATTATATTTTATATTATTTGCTCAATTTTCACGCAATTCGCTCTGTTTATGATAACGTAAAAATGTACCAACAACGACTCTCGGAACAAGTTATATATTATTATATTTATATTATAATGTGGGTCGCTGGTGTACAAGAGTGCTGCCAGTAACTAACCATGCAAAGGATTTCACAGACAAGTCACCTCTGCATAAATCATCATAAATAATTAGTATTGTTTACTTAATGCTCAGTTTGTGAATGGACGTCTTTCTGATATTCAATTAATATAACTATTAACCCATCTAAGCCTAGTGGACTGTCCCATCCTTCTAAATTGGATCAATTTATTCCCAAAATTAGGGATGTCTAGTATATTTATTTCTTTATGTAGAATATTTCCTACAGAAATTACTTTAAGCAAACAGCGCAGACCCTGATGAGACACCCATTATGCGGCGTCTCATCTGGGTCTACGCTGTTTGCCAAGGCCTTTTTTTCTAGACGCTGGGCATAAATGGGTTAAATAATTGTTGAAATGATCTTTGTGTCAACGTTTCTTAAAAGCAATGACAGTCTCTTAAAGTGAATGGCGTACACAGCCTTATTCGAATCCATCACGAGGTCATGCCATAAAGGAGTTGAATTTGAATGACTTTTGATCAATTAATCATATGTTTCGGTGAAATCTTACAGATCTCTCACTAATACACTAACAACACTACCATCGTACATCAGGGACGTGATTCACAGAGAGCAAACCAAACACTGTGAGCTAGGCGATTATAAATCCGTTAATGAATGGCTTGTTTCCCCACGTAAGTCAGCGGTAAAATCTTAATGTACTGATCAGAGATAAACGAACGTTTAAATCAGATTTGTAGACTCTTGCCATGGGCAACAGTGCTTCCAGTACATCAAAGTCTTAATTGTTGATTTTGTTTATAGCAGGTTGATGATATTGTAATTGCATTAATACCTGCCTTTAGTTTATTTTTGTGTTATCCGTTTTTTGTGTGGAGCATTATTTTAAAAGTATTAAAATTATTCACATATAATGATAGATGACTTTAAGAGAAATATAGAATTCCATCATCATAACTGTATTAACAGTATTTGCAGAGTTATTGCTCATGGTTTACTAGTATTTCATGTACCAATAATAAATTCATAATATTGAATGAATTAATATAAAACTTGTCAATTGATGCAGAATACATCAACATTTTTGGATTTTCTTATGCAAAGCATAAATCTAAAATTATTGAATGGATTCAAATGCAAATCCATAAAGCACTTAGATTACGTGCAGTAAAAGTACTCATTCTTCAATATTTACAGAGTTATTACCTGGTGTTCGTGTTATTGTGCACTCAATCATTCCATAAACACTGAAGTTGATCAGATTAAACTTACTAGATCTTGAGTGAACATTACTGAATGCAGTGTGTTCGGGGTTATTGTGCTTGGTATTTTTTGTGAAGAGCCCATTTCTATATATTGTAATTATATTGTTCAGATCATAACTAAAAAATCAAATTCAAATGAAGCATTAAACTCATAGAAGACTTTTAGGCTTCTTGGGTTGATAGTGCGTGTGCGTTACAAATTAACATGAAAGACAGAGACTGATCTATAACTACTATCAAATTGTGGACCACATCCAGACATGGTCTGATAAGCTGTGGTCTTATTAATGCTGGCATTTCTGTTTATTTATGTAAATGTTTGATTTACCGTGATATTGCCTTCCAAATACAATACTATAATACACTATTACATGTCGCCGTAGGTTATAAGCGGACCTCCGTGAGTTATATACAGAAAAGACAGTTGAATTGTAAAAAACGGTTTAACAGTTCGTTTTGCGTGACGTATATTTAAAAAGTTGTAAGCATGTTATTCTGTCAACTGATGATACAAAATGTAGTCTGACGTGCATTTGTTACCACTAGTGCCTGTACTAGTTGAGTACATGTGGATAAAATCCAACGTTAACACTTCTTTATGCTTCTTTTCATGATGCTAATTTAGAGTATTTATGTTTTTTTAATGTATCAAAATGTAAGTTTGTTTAAGGGACAACCAGTGAAGTCTGCATGGTTGTTTTCCATCATCGTTTGGCCAACATATATATTTGACATGTTGCGTTTGCTGGATCTTGTTTCTCGTACTCCTACATATAGATATTTATGAAATATGAAATATGTTGTTAGCATGAACATTCTTATTCTCTACGATTACGTACTCTACTGTATTTATTTAATCAAGGATTGTCTTTTCCACTGCATGAACAAATTTAGAACAGCATTGTACGACTTGATGTTGTAAAATTGTTTGTCGAGTTCTTTTGTTGAAATAGTTGACGCAATGATCGGGTTTGTGTCTGCTTGCGTGTGAAAAAGCGAACGTTACTCCGTGCCAAACACAGTTCAAAATAATTTACCACAAATGTTCATCATAATGGACGCCGTGTCCCATATCGTTAATACGGCCCATGTCCATGGCTCGAAAGTATAGGTTGCACCCAGATATCGAATTATAAGTAGAAACGTTTCGTTTATCATTTGCCATTTAACGTTAAAATAACTATCCAAATCTGTTAACCATTTGGAGAAGGCTTGTTTCGCGTAAGCTTAAAGGTCACTGTCACACGTAGACAACGAAGGCCACATTTGAGCATTCAACATCGTGTCCAGGCTGCACTGGCATCATTCATTACGCAATTTTAAAAATGTCAACTATGTGGAGATGACGTATTGCATATAACACCTTTCTTCCTGCTTTAGATGTCTAATTCACATTAAGACGTTTAATATCCAGTTTGGACTATAACTTCCTCATTCATCTTGTAAAATACTTAACATCCAAACTTCACCAAGAAGAGAAGGCTCTTCGCTTGCAAGTCACTGCACCCTTTCCAAGCGGTCAATGTCACTAATATGGGTCGCTTTTTTAACATAACCATTGTGCAGCTCGATACATAATTACAAAAATTCTTGAAGATTTTCTCGACATATTTACGACAAGAAGCTTGCTAAATTTACTATTGGTTGAAATGACATGTGCTTCGCAGTTTTGCTACCATCTAACAAAATCCATAATTCGGTTTTATTTTAAATTCGCATTTTTAAATGCACACAAATCTTTTTTGTGTATTTATGTAAGTGAAAGTTTTATTTACGAAATGTTAGTTGTGTTTAGTCCCCACAATGTATTCGTATTCTGTCAAAATCGCAGCGCTGAGGTCGTTAGGTAAACGGACGTGGCGTACAATTTTCATATCCCTAATAGAAATTGTGCAGGCCACCTTTTTTTATTTTATACCTCTTATTTCAGACCCATACTATAATTATTTCAGCAACAGACTTTCCTGAATACATACCACTTAATTAATAATCTACTGCCGGTATTTGGAAAGATCCTAAAATGAGTCGCAACTGAAGTTCAAATTGAATGAAATCCAGTTTTCTGTTTAAAAATGTGCGGAATAAGATAAATTAAGCAATACTAACGTGTTTAAGACATGTTAATGTTAAAAAAGGTAAACACGAACTTATCTGAGACTTCATGAGTATTTATGACTTTCAAGAACGTCCTGGAGTTTTCTCCACGGTGCTGTGTGACTGCAGGCCCTGGACCCATATTTTCATTCTTGCAGACCCGCACAATCTGGGACTGCGGTGTCGAGTGAATGGCGTC
Source organism: Dreissena polymorpha (assembly GCF_020536995.1). Classification (NCBI taxonomy): domain Eukaryota; kingdom Metazoa; phylum Mollusca; class Bivalvia; order Myida; family Dreissenidae; genus Dreissena; species Dreissena polymorpha. Next base: position 97,987,147 of record NC_068362.1, on the reverse strand, counting down.
ACCAAACAAGAGAGCAACACAAACCAGCTGGTCCACAAGACGCGAGAAATCATCGCCTTCATCTCCAGGTGAATAATCAAGTTTATTTTTGCCTCAATAACAGAACTACGCGTTCATTAAAGGGACTGTCTAACAGTCAAAAGCGTCGTTCGACGCGAATCGATATTTTGGCTAACTACGAGAATTGCTTATATAGCTAAAAAAAATAACTCCGCACTTGACGTGAGCGTGGATGGTCGAGTGGTAAAGTCAGGAGAATTTTTTTTCGAAACTCCATGACTCTAGGGGTCAATGATTCGATCCCTGTGGAGGTTAACGTTTTTTCTTCTTTTTTAAAATTGTATTCTTATTTTTTACTGGAGATTTTTATTTCAAATGTTTAAATTTATCAATATAAAGCATTTAAAGCAGTTAATGACAAGCTTTTATACATGCCAAAATCTGTTGGACAGTCCCTTTAAGTATACACACAAACTATGTTATATTAATCTGCACGTATCAACGATCAACAATTGTCGGATTGTGTTTACATGCGGTATGAATCAACTTGCGGGATAAGTTTGATTTTACTTGAGATTTCGACTACCTCTCTTTTGGCATATTTTTTGGTCAAAATTATAATCATGTACGATTTTTTCTTGAAGGAAAGATTTGTAGAATTGTTCTAATAATATCTTTTTTAACCATAAATGTTAGGTTTAAACACGGACTCTAGATGAGACAATATACGCTCCGTGGTTTAAACTTGTGCTCACATGCACTATAAAACCGTTTCTGAAGCCTCTTTCTTATAACACAGTTTTATGCCATAACTTTTTGATAATTGAAGGAATACTTTTAGTTTTTGACTTTCTTTGCTTTTGAAGTACCCGATACATGCGCGGTTGTTGTTTAACAAGTTTTATTTTATTAGAACTTGCATGGGCTGTACATTTCAGTCAGAACGTAACGCCAATGACGATGATGTTTTATAAGAAAATACTTTAATTTATGCTTGTCAGTTCCTAGTAAGCGATGTTGTTTATTTATAGGTTCATGTGTCTAAAACCAGGAGATCTGATACTCACCGGAACCCCTCCTGGTGTCGGCTGTTTCCGGAAACCACCGGAGTACATGAAGGTAGCCCAATGCGAAATTGCAATATCGAAGTATTTGCGATAATTTTAATCGATTCCCTATGGATATATCATAGATGACTGATGATCGGACGGAAACTTTTAGAACGGCCAGGTCACGTCTTTTACCGTTAGCCTCGTGGTAATAGGTTGCGATAGGTTACTGTTATCGCGGGTGTGTAGTCATATTCCAAACTGCCAATATATTTTATTTGTATAAAACATCAATTTTTCCTGTTGATGCATGATTTTGTTTTGTTGGCTTACTTTAAATAAAAAGTCATGAACAGTTAACACAAGTTTTGCAATAAAAATTACCTCTGTATATCGATGCTGCTATCGATGGTTCAATCACATATATCCCGTGTCATTGCAATTGAGTTGTTTTATTACTTTTGTCATTCTTATTATACATGTATTGGTGCTGAACATAATTATGTGTATACAATACAAGTTAAAATCCATTGTTAATGAAGCAAATAATAGAATACTTGCAATCAACTAGAGTTACACAGGTCATTTAGATAACACATCTGTACGATCTGATGGTCCACTGAACCTTCACAGTCTGTTTAGCTATATCAGCGGAGGGGATTATGTTTTCATCCTATTCAGTTTCTTTCCACCGAACTTTTACAATGATGCTCTAACATAACGAAGGGCCAGTTTAAATCTATAGAATAATTTAAACGTAAAACACGTGCTATACAAACTTTACGTACTTTACCGCAGTTCTAAACGACTTATCTTTTGAACCTATCGTTTTGCCAGATTATTTATTATCCCTCGCCAAAAAGCGTAGGGATGTGGAATTGTGAAGTGTCAGTGAGTGTGTACATGCGTGCGGGCCTGCGCCCGACCACCCGTCACACTATAGATTGTGTGCGAAACTCTCCCTGCATTTTGCATGCGAGCTTCGTCAAACTTTTACAGTCATTATCTCCAATTGATACAGCGCATATTGTCATGGGCTTCCTGTTGTGTTATTTGTGAATGATTTTTTGCCATTTTTATTTAAAATTAGATAAAGAAGCTGGTGTGTGCAATTCCTACTACATTTCGTAAGCGATGTTTTTCAATCTTGTACAGACTCATTATCTCAAAGTATTACAGCTCATATTGTGATGGTTTCGTGGTTATATAATGTTTAAGATTACATATAAAAGCTTCTGTACGCAACTCCTCAACACTGACAGCTTCTCGTATATATACATGTACTATTCATATTAAAAAAACGACTCGTACAGTTTTTAGTTTAATGAAGTTTTACTATCTACAAAATGGTATGTTTCATTACTTTGTTAATCTCAATTGTGTGGTTGCAAATGATTGACACTGCATAGCTTTGTCTATTTTAGTCACTTTTCATGCTTGTGAACTATAGGGTGTTAATAATTTAATACAATTCAAACAATTTAAATGTTCTGAGAATAATGCTTTTGCGCTAACATTTTTCCGTAATTTATGACTTTTCGTAAGTGACTACTGTCGACAAATCTGCTGAGTTCACAATATTATTTTCAATATTTGATAAACATGGAGATTTTTCTTGGAGTCTGGCATACTTGTTTAATAACAATATAATATGCGAACTTCATTTATTGTCGTCAAAATAATATCAGTGTCCTCACTTTTCAATATCTTCTAAATTTTACTTTTTTATGCAATCGTCGCATGATCCAACTTCATCTAATTTTTCTATGCCTTCATTTCAAAAGTGCACATTTTTACTCACGCCTCCTATAATAATACCACGGACCCTAAATTTTAAATCTTCATTGCACATGTTTGCATTTCAAAACGTCTTCAGCGCGGTGACGTGGTAGAAGTCGAGGTAGATGGTATCGGCACAGTGACCACCACGATAGCTTGACCTCACTACGATAGCTTGAAACACCATGTAAGCTCGCCCACCACGATAAAGTGACCACCTTATAGACTGCGATGGACTGTGTCTAGCTTTGCATGGTTGGGTTTTCCTATGACACACAATTAAACCGCCAGCTATGTTTAAGTTAAAATGGCAATACTTATTTTACTAATTCAAGAGTCAGTGTGTTTTTTATTTGATGTGTTTAGCTGTACAATTGTTGAGTTGTTTCTTGTCAAGTCATTGTGCTATTGTTCATGTTTGAATGTTTATTGAAAATTTGAATCGCACTGTAACGTGAAATTATATATTTTATGCTCTTAATGAAGTAGATCAAAACGTTCATTTTATTACATATATATATATATATATATATATATATATATATATATATATATATATATATATATATATATATATATATACTATGCAAAATGAATATTGTCCTAGATTGTTTTATGTTGGCACGTTAATAAAGGATATGTTGTCTAGATAATTAACTCGTTCTTTATTTAATGATAAAACATGAAACATGTAAACGACATACATTGCTATTTCACAATAGCCAGGCACAGTATTGTGCAGACACAACATGGCCTACAGACGTTCTTTTTCGAGAAGTTTATTTGCATTTGAACAGCAGACTTTTTTTTCTAACATTGGAATGTAATTTGCGGAATTGTTTGGCTGTGGTTTTATTAAGAATGTTTTCAGATTAGCGATTCGTTTACAGCTGTATGTGTATTGCCAACTGTTTATGCTTCAAGCCTTTCGCAACTCTGGTCTCAAGTGATATATATTGATCAGCCAAACTAATGATTGTTTAATTGAGCCGTTTTTGAAAGTGTTAATATGATTGTGAGTAATGTTACGGCCGCAAAAATGGGTGGTTTTGCCTGAAGGCGACGGGATGAGTGCGTTATTTGTCTGAACAACAGAGTTGCATGCTCTGAGCTGGCATATGCGTTAACCGATACACCATAGATATTTTTATGACCGCATAGCTTTTTATTTTTTACAGTGCCATTCGATATAAATAGCATACAAAGTGAATTTCGCTGCTACTTTGTATTATTCCATGCCAATTCGCTTATGTTCTGTTGTTTTTCCCCTCGTAATAAACTCGGTTTGTTGAACAGCATCGATAATTGATCGCGACTTTAATGTGCTGGTTAATACATCTCTATACGATAGGTTGTTTTACTCTAACTCCTGAAAATGCGGTTGTTTGAAGCGCAACAATACGTGTTGGCGTTATAGCATAAAGCAACTTCAATCCAGTAATACTTAATATACCGTTACTCTTATTGTTAAATCATCCACAATTAACATCTTAATAATGTAAACATCCACAGGAAACATTTTGTAATGATATACTTACGCTAGCATCTGCAATCCTTTTATTAGCTGAGCACAACGTGCTCATGGTGAGCTTGTGTTATACCTTGATGTCCGCCGGTATGTCCGTGTGTCAACATTTAATTCGAAGGACAATTCGCCTGAACGGGTGTGAAAATGTTTTACGTGGATGTTCCTCAGTGTGTTTGTGTGTGTGCGGGTGTGTGTGTGTGTGTGTGACTGGGGGGAGGGGGTCAGTCCTCTAGTCAGAGGACTAGTCAGTCTAGTCAGTCCAAGGTTTCCTATTTGGTATTTACCATAATCTAGAGGACCTCTACAACATTTGTCTAAATTATGCCTTTAGAGTCAAAACCGGAACCACGTCAAGAGTTACCCGTTTCAAATAGACTTATAAAGAGAACATCTTGCTTTGAATTGACGTATAGAGCAAAGTAACTTCAAAAAGCTTTACAAAAACGAGGATTTGTAAATATTGGTAATCAAAGTCCTGTACTAAGTGCCTTCAACACTTGCCCATGTCGTCAAAAGAGTAACAAACTACAAGTCTCGAGCATTATAACTTTTCTACAGTTTCTAAATTCAACGTTCAATGATCCTCGTGGTAATCTTATTCAGCTTACTGATTCCAGTTCAGATGTATGTATTTTGAGAACAAGGCTTGTACGAGATTAGATGTAAGTATTGTGGGAACTATGCTGTTGCCAGATTAGATGTATGTATTTTGAGAACTAGGCTGGTACCAGATTAGATGTGAGTATTGTGAGGACACGCCTGATACCAGATCAGATGTATGTATTTTGAGAATTAGGCTGGTACCAGCTAAGATGTATGTTTAGTGAGAACTAGGCTGGTACCAGATCAGGTGTATGTATTGTGAAAACTAGACAGGTACCAGATCAGGTGTAAGATTTGTCAGAACTAGGCTGGTATCAGATCAGATGTATGTATTGTGAGAACTAAGCGGGTTCCAGATTATATGTATCTATTGTGAGAACTAGTCTGGTACCAGACCAGATGTATGTATTGTCAGAACTAGGCTGGTACCAGATCAGATGTATGTATTTTATGAACTAGGCTGGTCCCAGATCAGATGTATGTATAGTGAGAACTAGGCTAGTACCGGAGCAGATGTATGTATTTTGAGAACTAGGCTGGTACCAGATAAAATGTTTGTATTGTGAGTTCTTGGCTGGTACCAGATCAGATGTAAGTATTGTGAGAACAAGGCTGGTACCAGATCAGATGTATGTACACTGAGAAATAGGCTGGTACCAGATTAGATGTAAATATTGTGAGAACTAGGCTGGTACCAGATCAGATGGATGAATTGTTAGAACTAGGCTGGTACCAGATCAGATGTAAGTATTGTGAGAACTATGCTGTTACCAGATCAGATGTAAGTATTGTGAGAACTAGGCTGGTACCAGATCAGATGGATGAATTGTTAGAACTAGGCTGGTACCAGATCCGATGTAAGTATTGTGAGAACAAGGCTGGTACCAGATCAGATGTATGTACAGTGAGAACTAGGCTGGTACCAGATTAGATGTTAGTATTGTGAGATCTATGCTGGTACCAGATCAGATGTATGTATTGTGAGAACCAGGCGGGTACCAGATCAGATGTATTTTAAAATCTAGGCTGGTACTTGATCAGATGTCAGTATTGTGAGGACTAGGCTGGTACCAGATCAGATGTTTGTATTGGGAGAACTTGGCTACTACCAGATCAGATGTATTTATTGTGAGAACTAGTCTTGTGCCAGATAAGATGTTTGTATTGTGAGAACTTGATTGGTACCACAGGGGCCAGTCAAAAAAAAGTATATATAAGAAAAAGGAAAAGGGCACCAACGCAATCCTACTACCGGACATGAATTCCAATGCACTGCTACACAATTCATATGTTTATCAACAAAAACTATGCACAGATTTACAGCAAAATAATTATCTTTCAAATGGTACCTCTGTCATTCCATTCGACGCAGTATTAAACTTTCCACATGGCCTCAAACACGTTAAATTGTCCAAAATTCGGTCGATGTAGCTAAGCCTGTCCACTTGTGTTTACACTGGAGGAGTCCTGTTAGGCACGTCATAAGCGATTCCCCGATAAATTGTCTATGTCTCCATATAAAACACACCCAGACTCGTTTTCACACACAATAATTCTTAACGTCAAAAGCAACCATTTGCCGGTGTCAATGTCAATTGTTACCTTACCTTTGAACTTTTTACAATTTCAACCAATCAAATAACGGCGTTCCAAAATCTGCGCGATGCGGTCGGAAAATGGCTGCTTTTGACATTTAGAATTATTGTGTATGAAAACGAGTTGATTTCTTGGCTAATATTCGGAAACCAAGCGAGTTATTGACGTGGTTAGTGTTCCTTATATATATACTCTTTTTTTACTGGCCCCTGTGAGTGGTACCAGGTCAGATGTATGTATTGTGAGAATAGGCTGGTGCCAGATCAGATGTATGTATTGTGAGAACTAGGCTGGTACCAGATCAGATTTATGTATTGTTAGAACTAGGTTGGTACCAGATCAGATGTAAGTATTGTTAGAACTAGGCTGGTACCAGATCAGATGTATGTATTGTGAGACCTAGGCTGGTACTTGATAAGATATATGTATTGTGAGAACTAGTATGGTACCAGCTCATATGTATGTATTGTGAGAACTAGGCTTGTACCAGATCAGATCTATGTATAATGAGAACTAGACAAGATCAGATGTAAGTTTTGTCAGAACTAGTCTGGTACCAGATCAGATTTATGTATTGTGATAACTAGGCTGGTACCAGATCAGGTGTATGTAATATGAGAACTAGGCTGGTACCAGATCAGATATATGTATTGTGAGAACAAGGCTGGTACAATATTAGATGTAAGTATTGTGAGAACTAGGCTGGTACCATCATTTGTATGTATTGTGAAAACTTGGCTGGTATCAGATCAGATGTATGTATTATGAGAAATAGGCTAGTACCAGATCAGATGTACTAGTATGTATTGTGAGAACTAGGCTTGTACCAGATTAGATGTATGTATTGTGAGAACTAGGCTGGTACCAGATCATTTGTATGTATTGTGAGAACTGGCCTTGTGCCAGATCAGATGTATGTATTTGAGAACAAGGCTAGTAACAGATCAGATGTATGTATTGTGATAACTAGGTTGGTACCAGGTAACGTGTATGTATTGTGAGAACTAGGCTGGAACAAGGCAACGTGTATGTATTGTGAGAACTAGGCTGGTACCAGATCAGGTGTATGAATTGTGAGAACTATGTTGGTACCAGATCATATGCATAAATTGTGAGAACTAGGCTTGTGCCAGATCAATTGTTTGTATTGTGCGAACTGGGCAAGCGCCAGATCAATTGTATGTATTGTGAGAACTGGTCTGGAACCAGATCAGATGTATTTATTGTGAGAACTAGGCTAGTACCAGATCAGATGTATGTATTGTGACAACTCGGATGGTACCAGATCAGATGTATGTATTGTGAGATCTAGGCTGGTACCAGATCAGGTGTATGTATTATGAGAACTAGGCTAGGAGCAGATCAGATGTATGTATTTTGAGAACTATGCTGGTACCAGATCAGATGTATGTATTGTGCGAACTAGGCTGTTACCAGATTAGATGTAAGTATTGTGAGGACACGGCTGTTACCAAATCAGATGTTAGTATTGTCAGAACTAGTCTCTGGTACCAGATGAGATGTATGCATAGTGAGAACTAGGCTGGTACCAGATCATATGTATGTATTATGAGAACTAGGCTGGTACCAGATCAGATTTTTGTATTGTGACAAATAGGCTAATACCAGATCAGATGTATGTATTGTAAGGACTAGGCTTGTACCAGATTAGATGTATGTATTGTGGGAACTAGGCTGGTACCAGATCAATTATAGGTATTAGGAGAAATAGGCTAGTACCATATCAGATATAAGTTTTGTCAGATATAGGCTGGTACCGGATCAGATATAAGTATTGGCAGAACTAGCCTGGTACCAGATCATATGTATGTATTGTGGGAACTCTGCTGGTATCAAACCAGATGTATGTGTTGTGAGAACTAGGCTGGTACCAGATCATATGTATGTATTGTGAGAACTAGGCTAGTACTAGATCAGATGTATGTATTGTGAGAACTAGGCTGGTACCTGATCAGATGTATGTATTGTGCGAACAGGGCTGGTACCAGATCAGATGTATGTATTGTGAGAACTAGGCTGGTACCAGATTTGATGTAAGTATTGTGAGAACTAGGTTGATACCAGATCAGATGTATGTATTGTGAGAACTAGGTTAGTACCAGATTAGATGTAAGTATATGTAAGTATTGTGAAGTTAGGCTGGTACATATTCAGATGTAAGTATTATGAGAACTAGGCTGGTACCAGATCAGATGTTTGTATTGTGAGAACTAGGCTAGTACCAGATAAGTTGTATGTATTGTGAGAACTAGGGTAATATCAGATCAAATGTATGTATCGTAAGAACTAGTCTGGTACCAGATCAGACGATAATGCTAAAATTTCGGATGCACAATTGGATTTAGAAAAGGATGTTCAACTGTTGATGCTATTTACATATTGATGTCTGTTGTGCAACATGTTTTATATGAAAATAAACGTTTGTATGCTGTTTACGTCGATTTACTTAAATGTTTTGATAGTATATATCGTAATGCGTTATGGTTAAAAATGTACAAATCTGGTATAAAAGGTAAATTATTAATAATAATTAAGAATATATATGAAACTGTTAAATCTTGTGTTAAGTCGTGTACATCATACTCTGAATACTTAAGTTTTGCTGTCGGTCTAAGACAAGGAGAGGTACTGTCCCCGATTCTTTTTTCACTGTTTGTAGAAGATTTGGAACTTTTTTTACAAGATAGCAACCTGTCTGGCTTAAATATAGACGACATAACCTTTATTTTATTGTCATTTGCAGATGACATGGCCATTTTAGGCAAATCGCCAGAAGAATGAACCATCTAGATAAACTTTACCAGTATTGTAATTCATGGGGGCTCAATGTGAATACTTCAAAAACAAAAATAACGGGGTTTCGCAAAAGGGGTAAAATTCGAGATAATAAAAAATGGACATATAATGGACAAAATATAGAAATCGTCGATAATTTCAATTATCTCGGCACTGTTATTAACTACACTGGTAGTTTCACTTTAAATCAAGAACATTTGGTTAGAAAAGCTCTAAAGGCGATGCATATTTTACTCTATAAATGTAAGCAGTAAAGCTTAAGTTAAGCCAAAATTATTTTGTCAGTTGTTTGATTCTTTTGTTGGGTCTATTTGTTGCTATGCATCTGAAATATGGGGTTTTAATAAATCAAAAGAAATCGAACGCATTCATTTAAAATTTTGCAAAAGATTGTTGAATGTAAATATAAATACATGTAATGCTGTAGTATATGGTGAGTTAGGCAGATACCCGTTGTATGTGAAAAGATATGTACGAATTGTTAAATATTGGTTAAAAATTGTTAACAGTAAAAATATTATTATACAAACTGTATATATCCAAGCATTGAATGATTGTATTAAAGGATGCAAAAATTGGGTTGCAAATGTTAAAAAATTGTTAAATGAATACGGATTTTCCCATGTGTTTGAAACTGCAAATACAACTAATAGTAGTTCTTTTGTATGTGAATTTAAATGCAGACTTATTGACACCGCTAAGCAGGAATGGTTTGGAAATATGAATAGAAATTCTGTTCTAGATATGTATAGAATTTTTCAAACCTCTCTTGAATATGATAACTACTTGGATTTATTGCCTAAAAACCTACGTGTATACTTTGATAAATTAAGGGCTTCGGCCCACCCGTTGAGAATTCAGACCGGAAGGTACTCACGCAACAATATCCCTCCCTTGTGAGAAACAGTATTGTCTTTGTTGTAATCAACGGGACATAGAGGATGAATTCCATTTTATTTGTTTTTTTTTGCATGCTTTCGTTTACTACGTCAAAAATACATTAAACGTATTTATTACATGAACCCATCTGTTGTAAAGTTTCATTATTTATTAACATCAACATGTAAATTTGAAATTATTAATGTATGTAAATATGTTAAGGAAGCCTTAACTATACGAAATTCTATTATGAATACCACTAATTGACTTAATAGTTTTTTTCTTATTAAGTTCCCATAAATATCTGTCACTTTTTTGCATTGATATTATGTGAAATAATTGTTCTTCTGTTTTTGTACTTTCTGCAAAAATTATACAATATATACCATACCCAAATTAAACGTAATAATTTATCCTTCCTGCCTTTAAAAAAGTATGTTTCTTCTTTTCAAAATCGTAGTTTTTTCTCTGTTCATATTTTGTTTTGAAATTTCAATGAATTTACACATTGAATTTATAAATATATATATAATATTGTATCATTGATTTTGTCAAAATTATTATATTTTGACACGTTACATTGTTTAATTTATAAATATATGCATTAAAGACGATGTACATATGTATAAGTCTGAATAAACTGTCTGTTCTGTTCTATGTATTGTGAGAACTGGTCTGGTACCAGATAAGATGTATTTATTGTGAGAACTAGGCTGGTACCAGATCAGATGTATGTATTCTGACAACTAGGATGGTACCAGATCATTTGTATGTATAGTGCGAACTAGGCTGGTACCATATTAGATGTAAGTATTGTGAGAACTAGGCTGGTACCAGATTAGACGTATGTATTGTGAAAACTAGGCCGGTACCAGATCAGGTGTATGCATTGTGAGAACAAGGCAAGTACCAGATCATTAGTATGTATTTTGAGACCTAGACTGGTACCAGATCAGATGTATGTATTGTGAGAACTAGGCTTTTACCAGATTAGATGAAAGTATTGTGAAAACACGGCTGTTACCAGATCAGATGTAAGTATTGTCAGAACTAGTCTGGTACCAGATCAGATGTATGTATTATGAGAACTAGGCTGGTACCAGATCAGATTTTTGTAATGTGAGAAATAGGCTGGTACCAGATCAGATTTATGTATTGTAAGTACTAGGCTAGTACCAGATTAGATGTATGTATTGTGGGAACTAGGCTGGTACCAGATCAGATGTAGGTATTTGGAAAATAGGCTAGTACCAGATCAGATGTATGTATTGTGAGATATAGGCTGGTACCGGATCAGATGGAAGTATTGTCAAAACTAGCCTGGTACCAGATTATGTGTATGTATTGTGAGAACTCTGCTTGTATCAAATCAGATGTATGTATTGTGAGAACTAGGCTGGTACCAGATCATATGTATGTATTGCGAGAACTAGGCTGGTACCAGATCAGATGTATGTATTGTGAGAGCTAGGCTAGTACTGTATCAGATGTATGTATTGTGAGAACTAGGCAGGTACCTGATCAGTAGATTGGTTACCTCCCCTTATCTATCGTTACTCTCTATATAGGGATCGGTACAGGCTAATTTTACCGGTCCAAATTTGGACCGGTTAATATATCGCGAGATTATACGAGGTTCAGGGGAAGTAATCCGTGTACCATTTCCAAACCGGAAACAAAACATTTCCCGAACTTTTTGACAGCTGACAGGTAAGAATAAAAGCTCGTTATTATTGCGTATGATGATCGTATGGTTTTAAAAAACTGCGAAATACGAAAACAGTTGCGTTAGTTTCGACATTTTATTAGACGTTCATACGTAGTTGTTTAATATACAACATGAAAAGTGACGTCGCGTGCATGTTAGCGGATAAACGTTAACGTCATGAATTCCCGACAGTAATAAACAACGTTCCGATTGGTTTTCGCGTTATCCAATTAAAATCGCCGATACATTAGCCTGTACCTGTTGTATATTATAGTCAACGGTTATATTCAACGGGGAACCAGTTAACCTGATCAGATGTATGTATTGTGAGAACTAGGCTGGCACCAGATCAGATGTATGTATTGTGATAACTAGGCTGGTACCAGAGTAAATGCAAGTATATGTAAGTATTGTGAAGTTAGGCTGGTACCTGATCAGATGTAAGTATTGTGAGAACTAGGCTGGTACCAGATCAGATGTATGTATTGTGAGAACTAAGCGAGTACCAGATAAGTTTTATGTATTGTGAGAACTAGGGTAATATCAGATCAAATGTATGTATCGTGAGAACTAGTCTGGTACCATATCAGATGTATGTATGGTGAGAACTAGGCTGGTACCAGATAAGATGTAAGTATTGTCAGAACTAGGTGGATACAAGATCAGATGTATGTATTGTGAGAACTAGGCTAGTACCAGATACGATATAAGTATATGTAAGTATTGTGAAGTTATGCTGGTACCTGATCAGATGTAAGTATTGTGAGAACTAGGCTGGTACCAGATCAGATGTATGTATTGTGAGAACTAGGCTAGTACCAGATAAGTTGTATGTATTGTGAGAACTAGGGTAATATCAAATCAAATGTATGTATCGTGAGAACTAGTCTGGTACCAGATCAGATATTTGTATGGTGAGAACTAGGCTGGTACCAGATTAGATGGATGTATTGTGAGAAATAGGCTGGCACCAGACAAGATGTATGTATTGTGAAAAATTTGCTAGTATCAGATCAGATGTAGGTATTACGAGAACTAGGCTGGTACCAGATTAGATGAATGTATTGTGGAAATAGACTGGTACCCGATCAGGTTTATCTATTGTGAGAACAATACTGGTACCAGATCAGATGTATATATTGTGGGATCTAGTCTGGTATCAAATCAGATGTATGTATTGTAAGAACAAGGCTGGTACCAGATCAGATGTATGTATTGTGGGAACTATGCTGGTACCAGATCAGATGTATCTATTGTGAGAACTAGACTGGTACCAGATCAGATGCTTTTATTGTGGGATCTAGTTTGGTACCAATTTAGATGTGTGTATTGTAAGAACTAGTCTGGTACCAGATCATATGTATGTATTGTGGGAAAAGTCTGGTACCAGATCAAATTATTTAGTGTGAGAACTATGCTGGTACCAGATCAAATGTAGGTATTATGAGCACTAGGCTGGCTCCAGATCAGATGTATGTATTGTGAGAACTCGATGCAATCTTGCACCGCCTAGTATGCTAGAATGATGCCAGTTGTTTCGTATTATTAATTTACACTGATTCCGTTCTGTTTGCAGTTTATATTTAATCAAAAAGATATATTAGACGCGAAAAAAACTTATTTTAGGGTTTCACTTGGTTACGGGTCTCTGTGTTAAGAAGTTGCTGTAAGAAAAGTAAAAACTTGCCATAGTTTATGGTTTATTTTCAGGCAAGTAGTACAAACATAGCTACACAATAAACAATTAGACAATAAACCTTTATGTCTGAAGATTTTTTTGTTACTGACCAGCACCCAATTGTATAAACAGTATCTTACCTTTAATAATCCTTTGAAATCCATAAATAAGCCATTTAATTCAATAATTGACGAGTTTGCATCTAGGGTCTTCGATAATTATTTTAGCATAGTTGAATAAAGACCCTTATGCCATCATATCATTATATTCAAATGAGAACTCAATAAACTTTCTTCCTCGTCACACGCTACGTCATATACTCTATGTACATTACTGCTGTTAAAATGAACCGGAGCAGTTTATCAAATGTGTCGTGTTCTGAGAAAAATGGGCATAATGCATGTGCTTAAAGTGTCGTCCCATATTAGCCTGTGCAGTTGGCACATGCTAATCAGGGACGACACTTTCCGCTTTTATGACATTTTTTTGTTAAAATGAAGTCCTTTCTTAGCAAAAATCAATTTTTGGCGGAAAGTGTCGTCCCTGATTAGCCTGTGCGAACTTAACAAGCTAATCTGGGACGACACTTTACGCACATGCATTATTCCCAGTTTTCTCAGAACACGACACAAATAATAGCCGTTGGTGAACTCGGTTGCATTTGCAGATTTCTGCATACAAAGATATATTTAAACTTGAACAATGTTTTATTTGTCTACGGTAAATTCCCTTATTGCACAAGAAAGTAAGTAAGTTTATTGTAAACATAAGCCAAATTAGAAGAATAGTCTAGCATGTTACGACGACCATGTATAATTTTTATGTTACATCTAGAACAACTAGAAGAATAGACGTCTTTGTAAGCACTCTCTTCTTGCAGTTTGGAAGCACCAGGGATTCCGCTAAATGATGCAAATCCCGACATCATTATCAATTTGTCCCTGGTCATTTTGATGAACTCATAGTTAAAATTTACACTTTATTTTATTGTGAATTCATTTGTTAATGAATTTGATAAAAAAATACATGTCGCTGTTTATAAGCGTGACACTGCGCGCGAAAATTACGTCATTAGAAAATGCATTGTGGGAATGTTTTGGTTAAAGTTACCGGTGGTTAAATTCCACTATGCGCGGTTAGGTTACTTTGCGGTATATCGTGTTTATACAATCGAGTTACCTTGAAGGTTACAATACCTGAATACCGCAAACTGACCAAGGTTTGAATGTTACCGAGCGGTAACTTTAACCAGCGTTTATACAATCGGGTGCTGCAGAAGTCAGCCGACAACAAACGGTAATCGTGTCGTGACGGCAGACTAATTTTCATTTCAAAGGTAATTATGCAATAATTCAATGTTATGCCGATGTATTGATTTAACAGGGAAATAGTTAGTTGTTGATAAAGATTTTAAATACTGTCTATCTTTTACAGATGTATTTAATTATACTAATGAATGTGAAGTAATAGCTACCCCGGTAAATGTAACGTGAACTACCTTTTTTTTCACTACTGCATTTAGTCGTTTACAACTTTTAGTTGCACGATGTAGTATCATGTTATAATAACTTATTACTAGTAATTATGCCCCTTCAAAGAAGCGGGAATACATAGCTTGCACCTGCCCGTCGGTTAGTCATATTGTCTGTGCGGTGCATATCAACTTTCACATACGATCATGCATATTGGTATGATGATTATTTGTAAGAAAAAAAGATGCATACCGAATTTGATGTCAATCGGTCAAAGGCCAAGGTCACAGTGGCTTGGAACGTTGAGCTATGCAAGTCCACTATTTGGTTTAAGTACTTTTAATATCCATTATATCAATCAATAAGCAGACTTGCAATTATCATAATTCATTTTCTGTTTATTTAACACTGTATTGAAGTGCATACATTATGGTATTGCCATCAGTAAACTCTTTGAAGCATAGCGATTTAGTTATCTTAAATGGTATTTCCAAAAGAACTGTTTCAGCCATTTTAATTACTCCCCTACATGTGTAACCCGGTAAAGTCTGGTCTTACTACGCCAACATTATTTAATATGGCAAGCGGTTCGACGCATAATTCCAAGAAACTAGGTTTCTCATGAGAACCTAGGTTCTCATTCTGAGAACCTAGGTTAACCTAGGATCTCGCTTGAAGATTGCACATGGCTTCAAGAACCCAAGTTTTCAAATGAGAACCTTGGTTTTCATGAAAACCTAGGTTCTAATTTGAAAACCTAGGTTCTCATTTAAAAACCTAGGTTCTCATGAGAACCTAGGTTCTCATTCTGAGAACCTAGGTTCTCATGAGAAACCTAGTTTCTTGCGGTTCGACGCATAATCCCAAGAAACTAGGTTTCTCATGAGAACCTAGGTTCTCAGAATGAGAACCTAGGTTCTTCGCTTGAAGATTGCTCATGGCTATGGCAAGCGGTTCGACGCATAATCCCAAGAAACTAGGTTTCTCATGAGAACCTAGGTTCTCAGAATGAGAACCTAGGTTCTTCGCTTGAAGATTGCACATGGCGTCAAGAACCCAAGTTTTCAAATGAGAACCTAGGTTTTCATGAGAACCTAGGTTTTCATGAAAAACCTAGTTTCTTGGGATTATGCGTCGAACTGCTTGCCATATCCGTGGTTTTCATTTGGGAACCATAGGTTCTCTGAGAACCTAGGTTCTCATTATGAGAACCTAGGTTTTCAGAGAACCTAGGTTCTCATGAGAACCTAGGTTCTCATTATGAGAACCAAGGTTCTCATAGAACCTAGGTTCTCATGAGAACCTAGGTTCTTTGAAAACCTAGGTTCTCTGAGAACCTAGGTTTTCAGAATTACGCGTCGGACGGCGTAAACTTGCTCGTTTGGAATACGGGACACATATTATACAGGGCGCAGGATAATGTGGTTCACATATGATTACACACGGGCTGGACAGAATGAAAACACGCCGTTAAGAACTTTATTTTTGCAGATATCTCAAGTTATTGAAATATGTTTGCAAAGTCTTTAGCGCATAAGTTTTTCTTCCAGTGTTGCCGATATCTTACGATTGAATAATACATTATTACACATAATCAATAGAGATAAAACTTGTATTTTATACCATAATGATTGCTTCCTACATGTAGGTCACAGACATACTTAAAATAGAAAACTGTACCGTACAGTCGTTTGAGGCCCGAACAAGGGAACTGAATATTTGAAACTCATTTAATGCTGTAACAATGTATTATGTAACGATTGATCTGAATTTTTAGTCTCAAAATAATACATGTATTTACAATTAAAGATGTATTTCATTAACAGTTCAATTTTTTATTAACGTGTTCAGACCAATGTCGACCGATTACTTCACTAATTTCATTCCTCAAGAACACCCATGCACGGAAACATGAACAAGAGGCGGTCACCGACGGCTAATGCCTGTTGTCACAAATATTCAACAGATAAGTTTCGTAGAATATTACTGAGCATTGTCTGAACATTGTTCAGAAAATGCTCTTGGGGAGAAACATTCACGGTTTCACGCCTATTTCTATTCATTTTACACATATGCTGCCAGCGTGTACCGAGCAATGGGAGACAACTGGAGGTTAATTATGGCAAGCAGTTCGACGCATAATCACAAAAAACTAGGTTTCTCATGAGAAACTAGGTTCTCATGAGAACCTAGGTTTATGAAATCCCAAGAAACCAGGTTTCTCACGAGAACCTAGGTTCTCATGAGAACCTAGGTTCTCATGAGAACCAAGGTTTATGAAATCCCAAGAAACCAGGTTTCTCATGAGAACCTAGGTTTTCATGAGAACCTAGGTTCTCATTTGAAAACCTTGGTTTACGCTTGAGAACCTAGGTTCTCATGAGAAACTAGGTTTTTCATGAGAACCTAGGTTCTCAAAGACACATAGAACTTAGGTTCTCATGAGAACCTAGGTTCTCATGAGAACCTAGGTTCTCATTCTGAGAACTTAAGTTCTCGTTTGGTATCCTAGGTTTTCACAAGAACCTAGGTTCTCATTTGAAAACCTAGGTTCTCATGAGAACCTAGGTTCTCATTCTGAGAACCTAGGTTCTCATGAGAAACCTAGTTTCTTGGGATTATGCGTCGAACCGCTTGCCATACATGGCTTCAAGAACCCAAGTTTTCAAATGAGAACCTAGGTTTTCATGAGAAAACTTAAGTTCTCGTTTGGTATCCTAGGTTTTCACAAGAACCTAGGTTCTCATTTGAAAACCAAGGTTCTAATGAGAACCTAAGTTCTCATTCTGAGAACCTAGGTTCTCATGAGAAACCTAGTTTCTTTGGATTATGCGTCGAACCGCTTACCGTAATTTAACCCGGTAAAGTCTGTTATCTTACATGGTATTTCCAAAAGAACTGTTTCAGCCAGTTTAATTAGTCCCCTACATGTGTAAGCCGGTAAAGTCTAGTCTTACAACGCCAATATCTTTTAACCCGGTAATGTCTGTTCTTACAACGACAACATCATAAAAGCCGGTAAAGTCTGGTCTTACAACGCCAACATCATTTATGCCTGTAAATTATGTTCTTACAACGGCACCATCATTTAAGCCGGAAAGAGACTGATGTCTTATTTGAAGTCCCGGATTACCAATAAGGCGGAGTAGGCAACTGCCTATGGGCCCCTAAAATTTTGGGGAACCTTAAGGCCGTGACGAAATATATGTATAACTTTCTTAACATGTCTGCAACATGGTATTCTCGCGGTACTAAAACAAAACATTCGCGTGTAAAAACCGAATGCAATATAACTATAAATATACAATCATAATTGATTTGCTTCATTTCAGAGTTACTTTTTATAACAAAAAATCCCTAAATATTAATTGCATTCACAACAAAAACAAGACCACCGCGTGGGCCCAAAATGTTTCGCTGCCTATGGGCTTCCACGGTACTTTGTCCGGCACTTCTTTTCTCCGACAAAGATGATGTTAATATATTGATTTATATTACTGCTATATTAATAACATAGAGGATATTTGTTGGATATAGTGGAATTCCGATTTTAATTCATGAGCGAACATAGAAAATAATATTTTCCCGGGTGGCACCGAATCCAACAAATTTTCTTTTTATTGTATGCTCACAAATGATTTTAACTGGCGATTTTCACTGCAAAAATGACCTCATTACGTAAACGAGAGCGCCGATGGCGTTAAAAGCATAGGAGCAAGATACAGGGAAGAATGGCGTCACGTGGTATAATGTAGTTCGATATCGCCATCCGCGAATTTCTCAAATCAATAATTTCAAACAATTACCGACTATTTAAATAGATAATCTTTCCATTTACATCAGTGTTTGAAACGCTTTTGAAAAATAATTACCCAAGCCTTTCAAAATTTAAGCACGGACAGATCTGTATCGAACTATTCTTTTCACAAATGAAAATAGACGCTACCCTATTCGTCTGCGTCAAGAATATGTCGTAAAACTTTTGGTAAGCGTTAGATGCAGACGTGCACAACAGATTGAGTTCTGAATACAGATTTTTATAGAAACTCCTCACAGCAGTTACTTCCCTTGCTTCGCCCGGTCAGTAACTTCTCGTATAAGGGAGGCAACTGCGTAGGAGTTTGAGATTTATAGTGCAGATAGAATTGTTTTACGAACGAAATTTGTTTTAGGTTATAAGAAGATTTTTTGACACAAAACGGTCTTAGAAAAATTCACTAAAAACGGTGTCAGCAATATTCTTGGAAGAAAACGTTAGAAAAACGTTTCCAAAAAAAAATTGTAAGAATGACCATATACTAAATTAAATAGATATTTCGTCTGATTTTTGATCAGGTAAGGCTTCATAATGGGTAACCGATAGATGTGGATTTTCGAAATGTGGTATATACCATAAGCATAGGTGCGTAAACGCACCTATGCTAAAAAACGGCGTCATTTCACAGGGAAACCGATAATTTTCCCTGTTTAAAACAGTGAATTAGTGGTTTTAATTCACTGATATTTCTCTATTAACCACGGGAAAGCATGAACTAATGTAGGAGGATCGAAATTATTAAAAAAGTCATTTGTGTTGCCTTTTCCTATTTTTTCTTGGGTTTGAGGTTAGCATGCATGTTTTGCAAACATTTCTTATAAATGCTAACAAGTTAACAGAGACAGGTACGATATGCATTACGGAATGCTCTGAAACCACAGTGTGCTAATTGTATAACAATTACTCAATTACCCGTCAAGCACTCCCATTGACAAGAAAGAGCAGATTTTATTATTAGATTAAGAGAAAACAGAATGGAACATTACAACATCTTGTAGAAGCAGAAACAACGCCCACGACTTCTTGATTCTCGACTTCCGCCTGTTTGACAGTAGTCTGGCCTTTTCATTAAAATAAATGCATCGCCACTGCGAAGTAAGTTCAACTTACATTTATTGCCTCTTTTAGACGTGAGCAGTTTTGAGCGCGTACAATCTTTGTTTAACATGGGAAATATCTTCGCAAGAATTCATGTCACAATACTAGCTATTTATGTAAGAAGTTATATTACAGTATAACATTTACCAGGATATTAAGCAGATTGCAGTTTTAATGGTTAAAGTTTTCCTATTCCCTACCACACCACGTGCCACACCACGAGCAATCTCAAACGATGTCTTGATTTAAGCTATGCACATGTGAAGTTACATCTCAATATCACAAATAATTCACGTAATTGAGAAAAGAAATCAAACCATTGACCTCTGCTCAATCAGAATTCAATAATAAATTTGGCATAATTTTACATGTATTTTTATCAAATTACAAAACTTATCTATGCTTTCGTTATTTGTGTATTGGTAACATAACTTCGTTTGTGTTTAAATGTTATATTGGTTTCATTGGTTTCATTGTTTTCATGTTTATTCATTAACCGGCACTTTACTATCTTGTGTAGGTTTATTTTTACAATAATATTCTTTTGTTTAAACTGCTTCAATACATTTACAATCACACAAACTGAAAGAAAAACGGCATTTTATTGACCTAGAATGCTTCAAAGCTTACAACCAAATCTTTACAAAATTTCCCATATACCCATCATCAAACAAGCATTTGAATATTATTTATCTTAGAACTCGGAAGGTACTTAATTTCTTCTTAATTGTAGGGATCGGAAACGCTTTATTGTGTAAACAATATAAACACATACTTTATGTACCTTCCGGTCAGTAAATACTCTTCTATCTTTTGAAGCAGACATTATTTACCCGATATTTTCTAGAACCGTTTAACGACCAATAATCTACAACCAACATAAGTGTTAAGATGATGTTATGTTCCGGAAGTCGGTTAGCTTTTGAATTAAACGGATATTAAAACTTTAAGACTGTATGCTTCTAGTTCTACGAGTTGATACTATTGGCATTTTTAATTTCAATTGGTAACTCTAATGCAGCGCACTTATCTAACTGAAGGCAAATAGACAGTGATATTAAAACGTTGTAAACAATCAAGAAAATTTACTTCATTGAACTTATACCAAAAAAAAAGACTGAGTGACATGTGTTAATGAGTTCAATTTGCATATTTTGATTTTTATGGTCTTTTTTTGCTAATGCCAGACTGAGCCAGCGTAATTTTATTTGTTAAATAATCGCAAAATATTAAAAATACAAATAATTTAACATAACGACAAAAATGCTGTTTTAAGTTTTTAACTTTTGTAAGAAATAGAAGTACAATTCACTATATAATGTGTATCCGTTTGATACGTAATAGTAAAAAAAACAAGCAACATCGTCACAGTTTTTGACAGGAACCTTCACATCGCATGTTCTTTCGAAATTCTATTAACTATCTGTTTATTCCAATGAAGTGAAAAATGCTGTAAGTGTTACTGCTGTATAACTAGTTTTATCATTCATTTTCATATAGTAGTAAATCTCGTTTTAAGAACATTTCTTAAATTTTCATTGCTTTTTCTTTTTAATTATTTGTATGTGCGGTTGGAAAAATGGATTATTTGACAATAATAATATGACCTGGTCGATTTGCGACCTTTCATACTTGTGAACTTATGTTTAATATTCATCAAAGTAAAAAATATTTCTCAATGTATGAATGCGTGTTTTATCAGCATTTACCAGCAGTTGGGTCATATCTAAACAAAAGGGATTGTTCGATATTGTTCGATTCGTTATTCATTTACTGAACATCACTGATCAGCCTTTAATTTACGCAGCGCCATGCCTATTAAAGCAAGTTGACACACAAATGTCGAATGCAATCATTTCATCTGATGTCATCACCATACACATATATATATATATTTTAATAGTATGTTTTTTAATATTATTTAAATTATACATTTCTTTGTCATGATGACCATCTAATGTTTTAAAAATAAACTCAATTAATTGGAGATTGAATGTTTTATCTGATATGAGTAATTGCATTCATATCTTTGTATGTAATCTGCTATCACCATGTAGTCGAAAGTGAATGTAATTCGGTCAATGCAATAGTATTAGCAATGAAAGCACAATAAATCTTTGATATATATAAGTCAAAGGGCATAACAGACAATTATGTGAACTTAGGTCAAGACAAATATAAACCAATACGTTTTATTTGGTATTATTGAACTAATTAATTTGCAATCTAGAAATAATGATAGACAATATTGATTTGTTTTAAGCAAAATATTGACGATATTAGAAGCCATACTTTTTGAAATAAATATTAGTTGTATTTGAGTATATTGGTGTTGTCAGAAGAACAAAACAAAAAGACAAATAATAAAGTTATCTTATTGGTAAACATAAAATATTCAATTTAAAATCATTCGGGCAATACAAATGAATATTGACGATAATTAACTACATATTTACTAGCTTGCTTCTTTTCAAGCACACGGATTTCGAGTCAATCCATTTTAAAAATTTCGTATTCATAAATAAATTTATAACTTGAATTTCCCGGATCATACAGACTTGAAACACATTGTTTGCTTCACATGAAAATGATGCAATGGATCCATTTCAAGAAACAATGCAAACCACTGTAATAGACATTATCATTTTCCGGTTGTTCATCACGTGTATAGTGATATTTAAGGAATTGTCATGGGTGTTGCGTGACGAGCACAGTCACGTTTCTTTACAAAAGTGTTGATTTTGAGACAGATTTCTGAAAATAATAGATCTTTTTAGTACTTTTACGTTGTGTTATTGTTGCAGTTTTGGTTTTAACTGGTCTAGATTAGATAAATGTTGTGTCTCAGGGAGCGACAATAACTAATTCCGAGATAACACTACCAAGTTTTTGCAATGTTTAGTAAATGAAAGGGCACACTCGGATTTTAGATGTACTATTATTTCACAAAAAGTTTTAAGCTGTTCCGCTATTTTATGTTGTTTGAATTATCAGTTCATTGTGTTTTGTATTGCATGTGCAATTTGTTAATTGCCTTGGTTAGAGAAACGTAGATATTAACCCATTAATGCCTAGCGTCGAGAAAAAAGGCCTTGGCAAACAGCGTAGACCCAGATGAGACGCCGCATGACTCTAGACATCCCTAATTTTGGAAATAAATTGATCCAATTTAAAAGATGGCAGAGTCCACCAGGCATACATGGGTTAACAAGAACACCTTTTGTGTGTATTCTCTCCAGTTTCATGATTCAAATATTGAAGCATGTTACGAAGGAAAAAGTTCAGCTTAAAGTTCATGATACACGATGTATGTGTTATTGCAATTTCGGATTCAAAATGATATACAATGTTACATAAAACAAATATAATTTCTTTTGTTTAAATAAAAAAAGAACCTTCAAAACGAGAATGATTGATTCCAAATGACTGTAAAATAGAATATGCACTCGTCGCGTACTACGTTTCCATAACGAGGGCTTAACGTATTTCAGTGTAAGTTACATGTACTGTAATTATTTGATACGCATCATTCTTATTGAACAATCCATGTATGAACAAAATGGCCAATATTAATTAGTCCGACTAGGAATTGATCGTAATTTTAAGACACCAGGAATATACCTGAAATATAGCTAAACAAAAAGGGGTAATAACTAACCAATTAATATGCTTTAATAAATAATGCATTGTGTTCATATGTTGCCTCATTCTCGGGACTATTAAAATATCGACAGATAGCATTACTTGTCGCCAATAAGATAACCGACGTTTGCATAAGTGTCATAATTGAGGCTAAATACTTAACTTTACTTACTCTTAATTGAAATTGTATCTCGCAAGCAAAGAATTCTCAATTTCTGTATAATAAGGGTAACTTTTTTAGAGAACGTGGGTTTTATACATCGGAAAAAGAACAAAACATTAATTATATAACCGACTATATAACCAGTTCGGAGCCAAAAAAGGTCGCTACAGTGGCGGGCTGGCAATATACTACCGAAACGAATTATCGGACAATATATCAATTGTAGAGGTCAATATGGAATTGTCTGGGTAAAGCTAAAATGATTTGTTTTCCCTAGAATCTGATATGTATTTATGTCATACATATATTCTACCTGTTCATTCTAAAGTTTTAATTGATTTTTTTTTTGGTGAAATAGAAAAAGGAATTAAAAGATACGGGCTGTAAGGTTAAACATGTATCACTGGTGATCTAAATGCTAGGCAAGATAATTTAACGGATATCTTAGAATTTGACAAACATCTTGACTCTATAGAAGTTACAAACACAGAAAATACAAACAATGTAATATCGATAGTACGAAATAATCCAGACTAAGTCATTGATTCTCTCACTGGGTTGGATTCCACCGCAAGTACGGCAGTGGAAATCTGTCACGCTTTATTGTTCACGTTTATCATATTTGAACGCAACGAGCGTCAATAAGCGAATAGCACTCTGGGTAGCTTCTAAGTCTAATCGTTTATGTAAAAATTGGGTTTTTGTTGTTAAAAAAGTTTCTAGATGTTAATAACTTGAATATGTATAGCAGTATTTTGCAACCAATATCGTCATCTTTTGTCGATGAAGTCATAAATATTGTTAAAAATAAGTACATATCCGAGTGGCATGACAGAATAAATAGTAACACTGGTCCTTCTAGAAGAGGAGGTAATAAATTGCGTATTTATAAATGTGTTAAATCTGAATATGTTACTGAACAATACTGTAAATTAATTATGCTACCTAGACATAGATCTGCGTTTTGTAAGTTCCGGTGTGGAGTAGCTCCCATAAGAATCGAAACCGGCAGGTATGAAGGTTTACCAATTCAGGAAAGAAATTGTCCATTTTGTAATAATGTTGAAGATGAGTACCATGTATTGTCCCATTGCCCAGTGTACTGTGATATCAGAGAAACTTGTTTAATCGTGCCTTCGAGACAAATGTGTTGTTCTCAACACTAAATGATGTTGACAAATTTAACTATCTGTTTTCCAATTCTAATATCACACGAGCCTGTGCCAAAACCTGCTATCTCATGCTACAGAGGCGAGTATTTTTAATTTCTAAATAATCTTTGATTTTTGTGTATAATGTGATAATTGTTTTAGTTTTCCCCATTTTTTATTGCGTCTGAAGCAACTTTTCTAATCCGGTTCACGGTGATCTGATCAACGTGATATATGATTTCTTACATCCATTTTTTAACTAATGCGCGATAGTGCTTTTTTCTTTCCTTCAGTATCTTACAATTGTTTTAAGGCAGTTCTTAATTAAATTGATTAGCAAAGTTTTCTTCAGTGTTAACTTTATATTTAAGTTATTTGTGCAAAAGTGTTGAATTGATAAAAGTCATAATGTATGTAATTTGTATATATAAGCAGAATTCTTAACTGCGACAGCGTCTTATAATTCCAATATGGAATGGCAATATACATTTTACATTTTGTAATTATTTGTATTGTTATTACCATGTTTGTATATTGATGAGACTTAAATAAAGATATACTACTTGGTAGCAATGGCAAAAAAATTAATTTATGTAAATCCACTAACCACATAATTATAAATGGTCGTCTAAACAGTGAACAAGAAAACCACTTCACATTTTCATCAACACGTGGCTTGAGTGTAACTGATTACTTAATTATAAACGCGAACGATGCTGAAGCGTAAGCGAATTTGAAATACTCGAATGGACATGTTTTTCCGATCATCCGGCCATTTATTTCTGTTTTAAATGTATCTCAAGAAACAAAGTTATACAACCCGAATGCACAGAAAGAACTAAATTGTGTTTAATTCGAGTCTGGTTGAGCAATTCCAAACCTCTTTTAACGAAAACACAAATTTACTCATCAACAGTCAATATAAATGACGAAATAAAAGGTATCACAGATCTCATATATAACAATGCGGTCAAAGTATTTGGCAAAACTATTAGCCCAAATGAGCATTATAAAAATGAAAATAAAAAACAATCTACAAAATGGTTTGACAGTAATTTTTATTTAACAAAGAAAAATTTAAAACGTGCGAAAAACACGTTTAACAAATCAAAAACTGATGAAAATAGACACCATTTCGTAAAAACGCGCACACTATACAACAAAACAAGAAAAAAAGCAAAAGCGAAAAACAAAAGAGCGGAAGGAATAAAGCTTGAAAATACCGCATTAACAAAGCCAAAACATTTCTGGAAATCTCTCAAACAGTGCTATAAGCAGAGCTCAAACACCAATAATAGCACAAAATTAGATGCTTTTTACGCGCACTTCAATCAATTATTAGGTACACATCCTACCGAAATAAACGCTAACTTAGATTTCGATGAAATAACTGACAATGAATTAGATGGGGAATTCACTTTAGATGAATTAAAATCAGCCGTTTTCAAGTAAAAAAATAACAAGTCGTGCGGCCCGGATAATATAAGCGCAGAGATAATTAAATCGTCTTTTGACATAATTGCACCGCAATTTCTTTCAATACACAATAAGCTATTTAGAAATGCTGAATACCCTGAAAGCTGGGGCCTTGGGTACATAGTTCCAATAATTAAGGGTGGAAAGCCAAACGAAGCTAAAAACTACAGAGGTATAACTTTAAATAACATTTTAGACAAAATATATTCGCCACTACTTCTCAATCGCCTTACAAAGTGGACAAACAAACATGATACAATTATCAACTGCCAATTCGGATATCAAAAAAGGAAAGAGTACATCAGACTGCTTTTTATACTTCATGCAATAATATCAAAAGTATTTAATTCAGGTAAAAAATTATACACAATTTTATTGATTATCAGCAATGTTATGATAAAATTGATCATACACTACTATGGCAAAAATTAATGACATAAAATATAAGCTCCAAAATGGTTAACGCCTTAAGAGCCATGTATAGTGTCGTTAAATCAATAATTAAGTTTAATCAAACATTGCCAGACCCCATCAGTATTCAACAAGGCGTGAAACAAGGCGACGCCAGCTCATCTTTGTTGTTCATGATGTTCGTAAATGACATACTAGAGCACAGTGACCTGAACATAAATGACTTATTCACCATAAACGAGTTAAAACTCTTTCTAATATTATACGCTGACGACCAAATTCTGTTCGCAACCTCGCAAGTAGCGCTGCAAAAGATGTTAACCAACATAGAAACTTACTGTAACACGTGAAAATTAAAAAACAATACAACCAAACAAAAG
This sequence comes from Dreissena polymorpha, assembly GCF_020536995.1. Taxonomy (NCBI): domain Eukaryota; kingdom Metazoa; phylum Mollusca; class Bivalvia; order Myida; family Dreissenidae; genus Dreissena; species Dreissena polymorpha. The sequence continues at coordinate 97,959,900 of NC_068362.1, read as the reverse complement.
TTTTAATTGTTGAAAAAGGAACCAGATATACTGATATCGATATTTTCCTTTACTGTGAGAAACTCGAAGTCGTAACTTCCTTCAAATATCTGGGAGAATACCTTTTTAAAAATGGCAGTTTTAACAGAACACACAAATGTATAGCAGAGCACCCTTCTGAGTCAATGCATCGATTATTCTCTATCTTCAATAAATACGATTTCAGTGCAAAAAGCAAACTGAAACTTTTCGATATTTTAGTTATATCAGTCTTAAACTACTCATCCGAAATATGGGGTACAGCGCGAACAACCGATATTGAAGCCGTTCACACGAAGTTCCTAAGGAAGATAGTATGCATTAATCAGTCAACTAATCTCAGCGCCCTGAACGGTGATCTAGGACGAATTCCTTTCTAAGAAATACAAAAAAAATATTGTCAAGTACTGGTTTAAACTACTATCGTCAAATGAAAGCAGCGTGATACGACTTACATACAACATGTTAAAAACGATGCAAATAACGGTAATACTTAAGGCAATCAAACTGGGCTTGGCACGTGAAAATCATTTTGGAAAACATTGGGATGTCTGAACTATGGGTCAATCAAAACATTACTGAAGTACAGTTACAGCTTTGTAAAGGATAATGGATATTTATACACAAACATGGCATGGCGAAGTGATAATTCCCCACGTCTCTCATTGTATTGCCTATTTAAACACCATTTTACACTTAAATCATATTTAGATAAAGTAAACGAAAAGAATCGCACTTAGTAAGTTCCGCTTATCATCACATAATCTCGAAATAGAAAGGGGGCGGTATACTATTATCGAACGAGAAAATCGGAAATGTGTTAATTATGCGCCATGAACGTAATAGAAAATGAATATCATTTCCTACTAGTATGTCCAATATATGCACACCTACGAAAACAACTTTTTAAACCGCACTATTGCAGATGGCCAACAATAAATAAATTTGCAAGATTAATGTTCAGCAAAAGTAAAACGAAATTTATTTACGAAGCAAATAACTTAAGACAGCATCTTGATTCGTAATTCTATATTTAATCAGTAATCAATAAGTTATCTTGATGTTAATGGCAAAATTGAAACATATACATGCTAGGAATGTGTACCTTGTGTGTTTTTGTCATCACTTGCATATATAAAATTAATGCTTATTTTCAAATGTGAGGGCTATGAACCTGTATAGGCTTTATAGATAAATAAATGTTGTTGTTGTCGTCTACTCACATATATATAATCAATGCTCATTTTCATATGTGAGGGCTATAAACTTGTATAGGCTTTATTGATGAATACATGTTGTTGTTGTTGTTGTTGTTGTATTCTTGCATATATTAAATTAATGCTCATTTTCATATGTGAGGGCTATAAACTTGTATAGGCTTTATTGATGAATACATGTTGTTGTTGTTGTTGTTGTTGTATTCTTGCATATATTAAATTAATGCTCATTTTCATATGTGAGGGCTATGAACTCGTATTAGCTTCATTGATGAATAAATGTTGTTGTTGTTGTTGTATATATCTCATAACATACACAAAAAAGAATTATATTATAATATGACGAAACAGTACATTATGTAATTTACTTAAATGTTTAAAGTAATTCATTAAAAATATTCCACTTAGATAAGATTATTAACATTGTTATTTCAGACACACCCACACATAGCATTCGTATTCACAAATGATTATTTCTTCAAATAATAGTGAAAATTCTTCACATCGTATGTCTTGTAAGTAATTAGAAAATAAGATGTGCAGTTGCAATATCAGATGCAATTATGTACTCCCTTCATAACTAACCCTGTTAACCAGTTCATAACACTATCGTCCAATGTCTATCTTCTATCATTACTTATAAATTGTATAATGCATATATAATGTAGGCTATGAGCTTGTATAAGCTTTACTGCTGAATAAATGTTGTTGTTGTTAAAACAAAAAAAATACTCGCGGCCATATCGACTGTGAAACAGCCTCTTGAATTTGGACATCTAAGAAACCGAACAATTCATATCAATTGCAATTATGCGAAGAACGTTCCTCATATTAAAAGTAGAATCAAAAACGGGTTATGATTTCATACCATATTTTATGACGGGTTCAGGAATTTTGTTAATAAGCGAGCTTACTTCTACATTCCAAAGACGAGTTTTAAAATAATTGTATAACAATGAGATTCGGATCTGTTTTTGACTAATAGTAAATGCCTTTGAATAAAAACTAAGATAATAAATAATTTTATTATCCTCCTTTAATTCACGTTCGGCATTGGACCTTTATCAAACAAAGTTGTTATCAAACAAAGTTGTAAATAAAGGCGCAATGCCGAAACGTTAATAAAATGAAGAGCATAAGAGGATGCATTATCATCAAATAGCCCCTTAGAATAACTACACTAAAAATAATGAAGTTAATAATAACTTTATAGTAAACATGTTTAGTTTGCGTGACCTTACTGCACGCTCAGCAAAATAACGGAAAGCGATTTTCAGTCAAGCAAAACATAGCCATTGAAGCATAAACAGCTATCTTACACATATTTAAGATACGAATATACGTTATATGGCAAAGAAAACATGGTGTAGTGTGTAATACATGTAATACATACTTTAATAGTTAGATCTGATGGCCTCAAACGGTGCCATGAGCACGTGACAGCTCGTATAATAAAAAAAGTTGTAATAAATTATATAAAAAAAACAATATCAATGCGTTTACCGGGCCACAAAACATTTTCATTTGATAGATTTTATTAAAAAATGCATGTGCCTGCATGTGTGCAGAGTTCGCACAAAAACAAAATTGTTTCAATCGCCATGGAACCGAAAGTCGACGCTATGAGCAGATCACACGTTAAATGTTTATAAGCGAATGTGTTTGTTTTTTATTGTTTTGAGAAATCAGTTACAGTAGTCAGTGGTAAAATTCCGAACAGTGAAACCGGTCAATAGGAAAGACATCCTGCAATATAAGATGACGCGAATTATAAAAGGACTTAGCGTGTTTTGTGTCTAAAAAGGTTTTAAATTATGTTTAATATGCAGTTAATTTAATCGTATAATCATCCAATATGATTGTTACACTATATATGATCATTAAAAGGGAAACATTTTGACGTAAGAGTTCGTTCTTCCTACACGTAGGCGGACAGTCTGTGAATGTCCACTGCTTGCGAGAAAACTGCCCGGCAGTTCAGTCTGTGAATGTGCACCGCTTGCGAGAAAACTGACCGGCAGTTCAGTCTGTAAATGTGCACTGCTTGCGAGAAACTGCCTGGCATTTCAGTCTGTGAATGTGCACTGCTTTCGAGAAAACTTCCCGGCAGTTCAGTCTGTGAATGTGCACTGCTTGCGAGAAACTGCCCGGTAGTTCAGTCTGTGAATGTGCACTGCTTTCGAGAAAACTGTCCGGCAGTTCAGTCTGTGAATGTGCACTGCTTGCGAGAAAACTGCCCGGCAGTTTAGTCTGTAAATGTGCACTGCTTGCGAGAAACTGCCCGGCAGTTCAGTCTGTAAATGAACACTGCTTGCGAGAAAACTGCCCGGCAGTTCAGTCTGTGAATGTGCACTGCTTGCGAGAAAACTGCCCGGTAGATCAGTCTGTGAATGTGCACTGCTTGCGAGAAAACTGTCCAGCAGTTCAGTCTGTGAATGTGCACTGCTTGCGAGAAAACTTCCCGGCAGTTCAGTCTGTGAATGTGCACTTCTTGCGAGAAAACTTCCCGGCAGTTCAGTCTGTGAATGTACACTGCCTGCGAGAAAACTGTCCGGCAGTTCAGTCTGTGAATGTGCACTGCCTGCGATAAAACTTTCCGGCAGTTCAGTCTGTGAATGTGCAATGCCTGCACATCTGGTTCATTTAATGTGTAAACAACTAATACATTATAGTCCATTATGTTTATGCTTCACGTGACATTCCTGAGATTATAAATATAGGACTATTGCTATTTCACAACCATGGTCAGGAGAGAAATGTTTGTTAACATCTGCAAGTCAAGTAAGTGCATCGATGAAAGTATTCTAAATAATTATTCAGCGCATGCTGTCTGCTCTCAAATGTAGGAACTATGCCAGTTACAATAACAGTTAGTTTTAACATCAAGGTTCTAACCTCTTGGGAGTTTATTTTTCCACTTAAAACCCATCGTGTATGATGTCTATTCCAGTTGACTCTCGTCATTAACGTAACCAGTCTGTATTTGCTAAAATGTGAAGTCAAAGATATATAACATTTGTTATGATCTAAATATAAATGTTCATAAATATCATTTCGATCACCGACGATAACAACGACAACAACAACCCCAACCACGACTTTCACCACAATCAGTGTCATGACCATATTCTCACCGAAATTTGTTAACAACAACATCACTACTATACACATCAACAAATTTGCCATCACCACAACCACCACCATCACCACCACAGCAATTGGCTTACAAAAACAACATAATAAAAAACGCAACCATATAAATAACACTAACCTGAGCAGCCACATGCACATCGATCAATAAACGTACGGCGACATATGAATCCAGATTTGCGCATTGTACTCTTATTCATCATGGCTGATCATATTTGAGACGATTCAAACAAAAATAGATCAAATGCCATATGACAATATGTGGCCAACGTAGCTTCAAATAAGCTTGCGCATCCTAAGAAACACGTTACACGAACCCTATCTTGATATTGTGCATGTAACATGAATACAGTCTTGAAATGGAACACGTCACGTGCAATAAATGCTGTCACGACAGTATACTTTTTTAAATTTACAAATCATAATGCTTTGAATTGAAATTTCCATGACAAAGATCTTGGTTTTTATAAATGGCATGTTTAATGTTATTGTGTTTGTGTTTCGTCCTTGACTGTTAAGGATATAATTAATTGACCTTTAATATAAACAATTGTGGATGTTAACACGAAGTTATCGTCGGAAAATGCATCTGCTGCTTAACTATTCGTCCATATTTGCACGGAACCTCCTGTATTCGCGCCAGATGTATTGGGACAGTGTAGTTATTGATAATTCATTTTAACCAATCACGTTATGCTCTCTTTCAGCTAGTTCGTGGACACTTAAAAAAACACTTTGCATCAATGATGCGCACGCAATATTTCTTACATTTATAAAAACCCTATATTCGTGCATGTTTTAATGTATAGCCATGTTTCTAACATGCTTAGAAAACGTCAGTTTGAAAACGCATTTTTTCGCGTCTCTTTCGCGATTATAAAAATAAATACTATGTACAGAACATTTAGCGAGTTTGGTTAAGCATCTAGATTAGTTGTTTTTTGGTTGTTTTGTCCATAATTTAGAAAGTGCACCTTTGTTTTAACAATTTAAAAAGCACATGGACCTACTTGATTGGAAACATTGATTTACAATAGTTTGTCATGCGATTTAAAGTATTTGCCATCGTCACCATTAGTTGCAGGATTATTTAACGCGTATCAAACATGTCAACAAAGTTAGATATGAGCCGCACCAAGGGAAAACAGTTCTATATTTTTGTGCGTAGTGTCGTCTTTGAGACCGGCTAATAGTTATATTAAATTGGGAATTTTCACGTGGCAGCGACATCATCTTGGCTATTCAGAAGATAAAAGACCGATTTGTAATTTATTGTTTGATAGCTGACCCATACTTTACAAAAGAGACTGTATCATAATGATCAATGTCTTTGAAGAAAAATACATGTATTATATCCACGTTCATAACGGATATTTCCATTGAAAGAACGTTAGTTTGTTAAACAAATAAAATTGAGCATAAATCATTGACTCACTTTATATATTAAGAAGCCCTTTCGCACAGGTCAAATAAATTGTTTTTGTTTTTTTCTAAATTTACTATATTTTTCTTATGTTTCTACGTGGGTTCCGAAAAATATTGCATACATGTTTATGAAAAATAAATACATAAAACATTAGTTAGTTGCACGTATGATTTAAATTACATAAATCGTCTTTATAATGATTATGCTTATTGAATTTACAAAACATAATGTGGAAAATGGTTTTACTGCTCGGGGCTCGATTTGTTATTGAAACTCAGAAACACGAGTTAGCATAAAATTTGAAAGCTATTGGTATATTGAGCTGTTTTATTGTTAATACTAATTACGATAATGCTTATATATGCCGTTTGTAGGTCAAGTACTTGAGTGTTCGTATGTCTTCAAAACTGTTTTCTCGAAAAATAACAGGTGTCCGTCTATTTTGCTATCAACAAAAAAGGTATTCTGAAGCGAATCATACAAGCAAATATATCATTATATAACTAGCGAAGAGTTTAAGTCAGAACACAGTTGCAAACACTCAAACCTGTTAAATGGTTCCTGAAAAATAACGGTAGCACACATGGTTTCACTAAGTGTTTGAATTGTGATGTGCTCTGAACTTGGCTCGTGTTTATTTCGACACACATAATCTGTTTCAACTATAAGTATATGTAAACCTTCTGTCTTGTTTAATACTGAATTGTTTTGCGCTTGTCCTCTGTTAAAAACTGAATTGTTTTGTGCTTGTTTTCTGTTGAACACTGAATTGTTTTGTGTTTAGTTTCTGTTGAAGTTGTCTGAAACAAGGACTTAAATGTGCATAAGAATTATCGCGCGCCTTTCATAATATAAGTGAAACATTTGATAAACCAATACTCGCCTCCCCACGCGACAATTATATTGATAAATCAATAAAGGCACTTTGCTTGATACAAATGTAAATAAAGAGTTGAATTATTGCTTTATTAGCTTCAAAACAAAGAGAAAACACGAAGCAAGCGTAAATATACATATAAATTACAACGTCATACGTAATCTTAAAGTTCACATAATATCAAAACACAGATATTTCATCATAACAAATGCATAAAAATTATTAGTTTGACACTTATAAATGTAATCGATAGAGCATTTAACATACGGCGACAAGCCATGTGAATCCAGATTAATTGATACGCAGATTATATTATTCAGATTATATAAATAGCTCTTCTATTTCAAATTATTATTTTGGTTTTACTGCATGATTTTACAGCATTGCATATATTTTGCTGTTTTATTTTTTTGCGTCACCATAATGGATGTCTGCAATACACCAGTACCAAATCTTAGAACTTCGCATAACATCTGAAAAATAGCATCATCTTAAAACAACATCTTGTTGTTTTGTTTATGAAAGCAGTAGTTTGCTCCGCAGAACAAAATATGACATGATAAATGGTGTGTTTTTTTACATGTAAATATTGACATCGGAACTATTGTATGTCGCGTACACAGGCGTCTTGTCAAAACTTGTGTAAAGTTAATCCTTGAAATAAATCCTGCTGCTATTTTTGTTAACTGGCGAGACAGTGATTTTGTTTACCATACAAAACATCAGTGAATACTGATAAAGAGTTCGAAAAATCAAAGTTTAATGCGTTTACTGTGAATGATCAATATGATCAATATGCTTTACATTTAATCATTAAATAACACGCTTTATCGATGAGGTTTTACTTCAATTAAGGTGAATGATGCACAGTTTAACTATTTTAGAAATAAACAACATGATTTATTTACGGCAAATATCATTGTCTTTTGGTGTTGATTACGTCATATAATTATAGGTATAATAGCAACATAATTAAATTTATAGAGCGAACAATCTTACTTAAAAGGTCGCCGTGGTGTAGTGGATATGGTGTCCGCTTAGCGACCGGGAGGTCACGAGTTGGATCCCATCTGTGGATCATAGACACAGAGTATTGTTTCTAGTTCCAGGAAACGGACTCGTGAGCGTTTTAAATAAGACTTAGCGTTTCTATGCAATCGAGCAAAAATAAATAAGTTTAAAAAACAATCTATACTATTTAAGATGTGGGCTTTAAACCTCAAAGTTTGTCATATATACATTGAAAGCAGCTCACAATTAATTATAAATTTGTTTCAGTACAAAGCAATAAAAACGACCTACAGTTTCCAATCTGAGGATTTCACGACATGATTTTTTTCCAATTTGAGTTTTTTTCCGCGCTAATTTTCCCAATATGGTTTTCCAAATTTGGCAATAAAAAATCGGTTTGCTAAATCAAAGTTCATCAAAATGCTAGATCGTGTATTTTTTTTTAATATATATTTGTTGCATTTAAAAGCATTTTTTCCCATTATTTAACAACACATATGACGCTGATTATTCACTCAATGGAAATGAATGAAGTTGACGCCTTTGTATCGTTTTGACGTCACGTAAGCCCATTTAAGTACTCTGACACCTTTTCACCGGATTTCGCCTTAACACGTTTAATTGTTAAAATCGCAATCATTTCCGGCTTGTTGTTGGCTATTGTGGAGAATGTGTCGTTCTGATTCTTGTAATGCTACTATCGCCCTTGTGGTTTAATTCGTACCAATCGAAACTCCAAACCATTGGTTATTACCGCAATTATAAGGATATAGTGGGAAATGTTTTTTTCTAAACAAACCATGGTCAAAGCCGAATCGTGTGAAAGTTGTTCCAGAAATTCATAGATATTGTTTAGTAAAATGCACCTGCTTTCACGAGTTATCTAGCAAACTTGAACAGCACATCATTTACACAGCGCAGTCAATCATCTATGTTATTGTTGCAATTTGATTTTTTTAGACAGCACATTATTTTCACAGCGCAGTCAATAATCTATATAATTGTTGCATTTTTTTAGACAGCACATTATTTTCACAGTTAATCATCTATATAATTGGCGCAATTTAATTTCTATACAGCACATTATTTACACAGCGCAGACAATCGTCTATGTTATGGTTGTAATTTATTTTTTTACAGCATATTATTTACACAGCGCAAGCAATCATCTGTCGTACGATTCCCTTATTTCGAGCATAGCCTTATTGTGATCACTATGTTTACATTAAGAACGCGGCTCTCGTGATGATGTTACGCGCATGCGCTCCGCGTATTTAATTATACTAACATAACTGCGTTTTAAAATAAATACATACACGACTAAAATATGGAACAAAAAGTATAATTGCATTTCAAAATCTTACTTCAACTGAAATAATACAAATGTATGCCTATTCCATGCATTTTTTCGATACTTTTCATTAAACGTGCACATAAATTGCAGCTGACGACTGCGCTAGTGTAAACACAATATTTTCATGTATTAGATTTATTTTAAAGACAATTCTTTTAATTTTTCATTCACAATTCCCAGAAAATGTTGCATGGAAGATGCTGTGCGCGCACATCGCGAAAATAGGTGACATGACGAAATACACATGTTCAATGGGTAAACCCTGTCCCGATCGGATCAATGTTATCAAATCTTTTAATAGCAACATATATGCCGAAATTTTATTTCAACAAATTGCAAACGTTGTTTTTTTGCAATTCTTGAGCACGTTTCCGTGTCAATATTGCTCAAAAGAAGATCGACCGATAAAACACAAACTTGTTAAAATGTTAATAGAAATTATAAAAAAAAATAAATTAATGTTTCAGTTTCTATAAATATGTTCAGTGAATCGATTATTTGAAGTATTGTTGGCCTATAGCAATCGAGTACTCTCACCTTTAAGACGTGACGTCTCGAGAACAGGTAAACAACGCGCGTTGTGGATGTAATTTGCGAGCGTCTATCGGCTTTGCGTGATTAAACACGCTGTAACCCTCCCGTTCACACATAGCTGCGACTTTACGACGATCATCCCGATCAAGCCACGATCTGAAAAAAGGATCAAGGCCGATCGGAGACTTAATCGAGCAGTTTGGAAAATTATGGTCTTCATTTCGACCGTTCTACGATGCCCCTACGTCAAACGCTTACTGCGTTTACTGCCGCGACATTCAAGATCATACTACGACGCTACTCAGGGCTTTTACTGCGCTTTTACTACGATCATGAAGATCTTTCCACGATGTTTCCGCGCTGCCTGTACGATTACGGCGCTTCTACTACGCTCTTTTTACGACTCTACACCGATTCTTGTTGGCCACGATCCCGTCACGCTTGTTTTGAGCATGTTCAAAATGAGCGTGGCGAGAGCGTAGAGCTCTCCGATCACGAAGACTCTACCGCGGTCATACTGCGCTTATGAAGACTCTACTACGTTTCTCCTGCGATTTGTCACGATCGGCCACGTTTTCGGCCACACTTAGATCGTAGAAGAAGCGGCGTCTATGTGTGAACGGGGGTAAATAAACAATTTTGACATGGTTTTAACGACAACGAAATAAATCTTTAAAGGTACGTCGAATATTGCGGCATTGTTTGAATTAATTCAGAAATTATTTTATTTGTTTCTTTGACCACTCGACTCACGGTAATTGAAAGTCAATCATCTATATAATTGTTGCAATTTAATTTTTATACAACACAGTTAATCATCTAAATTATTGTTGCCATTTTTAATTTTATGTTGGTTATAGAAAGCACAATAATAAAAATATATATATATACAAAATGTTGCAAGTTCATTTCGCCGACTTCACATCGATTATTCATTAATAGTTTACGACTTGTTCATTAGTGAATTTGTCGTCATTTTGAGTCGTTTTAATGTGTTGACGTCACAAAAACGCATGTATGTATTTTTTCGCAGAACAAGGCGGAGTGAATTCTGAGACATTCTTGTTCGTTTTCACTTTTTTACAATATAGCACAAACTATACAATTAGATCTTCAAATCTGGGACACATGCCCTGGAACGGTCAATGCAAAGCAAAGAGACTAAAAACCAGTTTGAGGGCTAGCCGAACCTGACACCTAACCCAGAATTAATTGCAACGCAATCGTGCGCCTAAAACGATTTGGTTTAAACATATTTATTTCGGAATGCATTTACATCAATAGCATGAAAAATAATATGTGGATTGACCGTGAAGCTGAATGAAGCTTATTGAAAGTCGTTCCACATGAAAAAACGATGCATTAGGCGAGAAGACCTTTAAGTATTATAGATGTTTATGTAGAGTGGTTGTCTTGAAAAGTACTGGCAGGAGGCGGTAGCGTACGGAATAGATAGAAAAATGAAAGCGGAGCTAGAGTGGCAGAACGAGGTTGGAGCAAGAGTAAGAAGTTAGAAGGACCTGGAGGAGCACGTGGGGACTATCAAGGAATCGGTACCGAAGGCGTCTTATCGAAGCGTTTAGGATTATCAATAAAGGTATGTGCTGCTGCAAAAAAAAATTGCAGTCGGCTTCCAAAGAAAGCGGAGGATTTCCAAAAAGCAAACCATTGGTTGAGGGTATACAGAGGTGTGATATGTTCAATTGGCGAACTCGAATGTTGGAGTACAGTGGACAGTGTAAACAAAAATAGCTAGCTGTTTCTTCTTCGCCGCAAGAGCAACGAGGTGATTGTATTATGTGTTTACTAAATATGTTTTGTGAAAGCACACAGCAGTTTGTGCGTAGTCGCGTATGTATTTTATGTGACTTACGTTTGCCATAATAATATTTTGAAATGTTGACCGCTGATGATGGAAAACCATTTTAAAATGAGAAGATGGATGTTGCGTGCGAGATTTCGGTTGGAAGGCTATTGTAAGAATGAGTAGTTGATTGGATAAAATAGTAATAGAAGACCGCAGTTTTAGCTCTTTGAATATAAAGTGATTGAGTATTCCTTTAAGTGATATTACGGGCATTTTTCACTGTTGAATTGAGCGGAAAAGAATTAACAGGTCAAAAGAGTTAGTTAGAATGTGGTAACTGACCAATTATCTACAACTCATCTTGCTACCAGTTGTTTATATAATATATATAGTATATTCAATATTTTACATGACTCACCCAGTCCTTTAAGCCGAAATGATCCGTAAAACGAAATTGTGTCTGTGTGTCGTATGAACGAATCTGCATGAAAACTACATTAAGACTCACATCGTACATCGAATCATTTCTGTCATCACTTGTCAAAACGAAAGTACGGTCGATATTCAAATGCATTATTTTTCTCTTATCGGGATATTGTTTTAGTATATTGATGCTGCATTAACAAATATAAGTGTGTGTGAAGTGAAAACACCAAACATAAACAACGGTTGCGATAGACACATATAAACATAGCATATACTGTTAGATGCCCATACTATCACTTTAAATGATTGGTATTCATGGTTGGACATAAGTCAGAAAGATAAGTTGGGGTTAGGTTGCGAGTCATTTTGTAAAAAAGGGTGAGTTTATGTTGAGCTCTACGATTACTTAAAGTTTCCCATCCGACGTTTTTAAAAAATTATGAATAGAGATCAAGTTCGTGGCACCTGTGACTATTCGTGCAGCCTCAAGTTGAACATGTTCTAACAGTTCTTGGTCTTGTAAGGAGCAGTTGTCGTAAATGACATCACCGTTTTCAAGCAAGGGACCTATAAACGATAAGTAGATGGTGTCCAATGAGGAATGGTCAAAATTAAAAACGTTTATTCTTGTGTAGGCCTTATTAACAATATACTAAATATGAGTGCACCATTTAAGATGTTTCGTAAAGTAGAACCCTATGTGATTTTTTTATGACTTCGCTTTTGCGACGTTCTTCATATGTACAGGGGGATGCTGACTTTTGTTTGTCTTGCGACTTATAATCATTAGCTCCGCTTTCCTAGGATAAAAAACGACAAGCCATGTTTTATACCATTTATTTATTCTTTCTAGATCGGAATTATGTGTAGTTGCAGCGTTGATTCGATTGTTGACTACAGCCTTAAGGCTCGTGTCGTCGGCAAATAACCTAATGCTTGCTTTAATAACTTTGACAATATCATTAATGAAGATAACAAACATAGAGGGGGTAATGACGTGACAAACAAGATGGCGACGTCCATGCCGAGGCAGGTATTTTTCGTCGTTTTATACCTGTATTACTTGTATTATTTTTTTTTATTCCGCTCACTTTCCAGCCATTTTAGGAAGAAAGTTACTGGCTTTTATTTCATAGTAATATTCGCTCTATATCTCGGCTTTACTCGGTGCGAAATTTCTTAGCGGGATGACCTAATTAGGGCTCCACTAAGAAAATTATCGGGGAGTAAAGTCGAGATATAAAGCGAATTTAGTAAACAGAAGTAATAAAGGGTATAAAACGGCGAAAAATAAACGTCTCGGTATGGGCGTCGCCATCTTGACTATCACGTGATTACCCCATCTGAAACAGTTCTTAGATTAAGAACAGAAGAGGTCCTATAATTGAGCCCTGTGGTACTCCAGCGTTATTAAGAGACCGATTGGATTGAGCGTTTGGGAGAGCAACTTTTTGTTTGCGGTTTATAAGGCAAGATTCTAACCAGGATACAAGACTGCCTCTTATGTCTATATTTGTCATCTTAAACAACAATCCCTCATTCCACACACGGTCGAATGCTTTGCTAATATCGCAGAATATAGCTCTGACGTCTATTCCAGAATCGATAGTCTCACTAAGAAGTTATAAAGAAACATAAGCTGGTTTATTGTTGAGTCACGATGTACTTAACTGACGCGTAAAATTGCTCTAAAATGCGAATTCAGTAAAGCTGCCACATCACTTCCGGTCAAGATGGCCGACGTTCTTTTTTTCTGTCGTGAAAATAAAAAAAATACACAACCAAAACAAACACTGTATAATAGTTTAATAGCATTGAACAAAGTATATGAGCGGTGAGCATGGTGTGTTTGTGATAGAAAACCGATTAAACGTATTAGAAAACAAAGAAATGGCAGTAAACAGAAAACGGGCACGAGTAAACACGGGCAGTCAAAGTACTCAAGGTGAGGAGCATTCAATCTCACAACATGAATATGAAAATCTATGTATTGACGATAAACTGTCTGTATTGTTTGCACGGATGAGCAGTATTGAACAAAAAGTTGATGACTGCTTGAGCTTACACAACCAAGTGAAATCACTAGCAAATTCAGTGTACTAACATGACGTTAGATTGAGATTATTCGAATACAAGTCAATGGATCTGGAGGCTAGAAGTCGGAGAAATAGAGAATACTAGGTCGGTGCCGAATAAAGCAAAGTTTATTTTGCGAGGCTTAGAAAATCTGAACCACGAGCCTTGGCGAGTGGTTCAGATTTTCGTGCCGAGCAAGATAAACTTTGCTTTATTCGGCACCGACCTAGTATTCGATTTATCCCATCAATTTTCTTAGTCGTAAATTATTTCTTTAAACATAGAATAGGAAAATCGAACTAGACGGAAAATCCCAAAGATATTTTAAGCAAACATTGTTTCATTATTTTAATCGTGTCAAGCCTAATACATTACAAAAAGATCAGTAACCAACCTGTTTTTCGTTTATCATACCTCTACGTCCCCGATTTTTAAGAAATAATGAAAAAAAGACACTAAACAACTGCATCTTTAGCGTGAAACAACATGTATTGTGTCGTATGACGTATTAATAATGACGTCACGAGTACGCGCACTTAATATTTGTAAATAATGTTTATTTGCTTTTTGAGTTGCATTATGTGTAAAAACTATATTACATCTTGGTATCAAATTGTTTGTTTTGTTAAATCTGATTCGATTTTACTAAAAATGATAACTTTTTAGTTGATTCCGAGTAATATGAACATTCTTCGCCGCGCGTGACAGCTATATTTCAGCACTGCTGAAATAAAGGTAAATTTATTCCACAGTGGTTTATTTCGACAATGCACGTCTGATGATGGGATAAATAACCTTATTATAGGTGGTATAGCCGAAATGAAAGGTGAATATTGTCATTCTACAATTACCAAGTTCCTAAAAGACAATCTTCAAATTGACCCATGCCCTGCAATTCCTAGAGCCCATAGACTAGGGTGATTCCGCCTAAATTCTACCAGAGCAGTCATCGTTTTTTTCCTTGACTTTAGAGATACAGAGATTGTATTGGCAAATGCAAATAAATTAAGAAATACACCATTTAACATACACAGAGACTACCCTAAAGAGATTGCTAATGCTCGCAAAATTTGTTGCCAGAGCTCAAAAGACTCCGTGGTTTGCACCCAAATAGCAAAATAAGCATTGTATATCCTGCATAAAAAGTGGCAGATGGTCATGTTGTGGCAGACAAGTTTCCTGATTGGAGCGAAGTCCTGACTGGTGACAGAATCACGACTATTGCCCACCATTCTCCAAACGGCAACTATAGTCACCAATCACTTGGTACGAAACCCCACCAATACGAAGTGCGCCATAAGCCCGCTCCTTGCGATAAGGTGCCCACTTCACGCAGCACAGTCAAGTCCACAATATACAGTCAATAGAGCAATAAGAAGGAGCCCCAAATCCAACAGTTCATGGTATCCACACCAACAAAGTGAGCTCATCTCCAAATGAACATAAATACACTTTCAGGCGTCCTCAATCTGAATCTCCTGCTCCAGTAAGAAGACGCACACATGCCCCGATTTGCCAAAGATCGTCTGCCTCGGGGGAATCTGCTTTCCAGCGCCCATGGGCATCAAAGTCAACGAATATCCACGCAAACACGATCTGCGACACGTGTTTATTCCAGAACTCCCCAAACTGTTCACACAAACACGGATAAAAACGATGTTCATCACCAGAACGCGAACTGTGAAAATCCCTCGAACTCTTTCAAATAGGCCCAATGGGGGAAGAGGCACCTTGTGCAACCTGAAACCAGAAACATACTTTAAATTATGTTGCCTGAATGTAAGAAGTCTAAAAAAAAGTTTAAATTACCCTAATTTTGTTGACTTTGTAAATATGTTTGACTTGTTTTGCATTTCAGAAACACATCTTGATGATTATGACATTGTTGATCTTAATGGTTTCCATTTTGTATCAAAACACAGATTGCAAAAGTACAAGAGCAAATCAGGAGGCATTGGTATTTATGTAAAAGACAATATAAGCCAATATGTCCATGTCGTCCCAAATAACTCAGAATACATACCCTGGGTTACCATATCCAAAAACTTATCAAAACCAGACGAAGATATCTTACTAGGTGCACTGTATTTGCCACCAGAAAATTCAAGGTTTTTTAACGACGACTTGTTTAACGTTTTAGAAAATGAAATCAATGACAAATGTAGTAACTTTAAATATGTCTGCATAGCTGGCGACACAAATGCTCGAACAGGTTCAATAAAGGATTTTATACGCTCTGACTCACACCTTAACAACTTGTTTGATATTGACGAAGAAATTCAACAACAACTCGATAGATGTGTTATCCTTGAAAATTTGTCAGTTCGACTTACAAGGGTTTCCCTAGAAAAAAAACAAATATGCATGGGTTCCGATTACTTGATATCTGTAAAAACAGTTACATTTTCTTTCCTCAATGGAAGGCAAACCCAGATTAAAATTCAGGTGCCCTCACTTTCCGAGATAAGTCTGTAATTGATTATGTCATTGCAACAGCCGATTGCTTTCAATACATAAACTCATTTGAGATTATTGAAACAGATTCCCTATTCTTTGATTGACACAGTGAACTTACATGGACCTTTAAAATATTGAACAACCAAATGCCAAAACATGACACTAAACCAACATTATCAACATTTCATCATCCAGCTTGGAAACAAGGTATGGGACACCATTTAAAGCAAAACATTAACATGGCGGACATAGACATTTTAATATCACAACCTAACACCTACCCTCAATCCAAAGAAACAGTTGAATTCATAACCAGCAAACTACAGTCCATTTTCCTCAACACAGCACTTCAAACGTTCCCTGAAAAATTTACAAACAATCATATAGTAAATAAGCCAAACACCATACCCTGGTTCGGACCACAATGCTATCAAGCCAGACACAAGATCCATAATGCGAAAGACGAATTTACAATAAATAAAAACAAAGACAACAAATTAAAAAATGCAAGTAAGCAATACAAAAGAACAATGAATATATTCATTAACAGACATAATGAAAACACTTCTTCAAAACTTAAGATCATTAAATGAGAAAAACCCGAAACAATACTGGACAATTTTGAACTCATTGAAACCTAAACCCAAAGTAAGTAAGGCACCCTCTATTGATGAATTATATGAGCATTTCAATACCATAAATACAAATACAATTAATGATGGCCGTTTTCAAAATGATATACACACCACAAATGACTCAAATATGTACCTTAACGCGCCTCTCACTGAACATGAAATAAATAAATACATAAATAACCTAAAAAAACCTCTAAAGCCTCAAGCTCTTCAGATAGTATCCTTCATAAATATTATATTAAATCAACCAAAAACATCCTAATACCCTATTGTAAAGTGTTTAACTGTATCATTGATGCTGGAATTATTTCCCAAACATGGCTTGAAGGTACTATCATCCCAATTTTTAAAAACCAAAGGCCACCCTAAAGATCCCAATAACTATCGACCAATTACAATATTAAGCTGTCTTGGAAAACTGTTCGCCTCTGCACTAAATCAAAGATTAACTCAAATCTTGGAAAACAACAATGTACTAGATGGAAACCAAGCAGTGTTCAGAAAAGGCTACTCTTGCAGTGATATACTTGAAAGAATCCACAATAACTTTTTAAGGAAAATCACACATGCTAAAGCTTCAACACCTATATATTTCTTAAACGGAAAGCTTGTTAGGTACTCAATATCAATTACTATTCAAGGAAATATGAAATCTGTCTGGACTAGAATACTTAACGGGAAACAAAAAAAATTATAGCGCAGATATATAACTATATGATGAATCTTCCTGACAACAACTTCAAATGGATAAATAAAATAAAATAAATTCTCAATGTAACAGGTTGCATAGATTTATGGCAGAATGAAGACCAATTGAACACTTATATAAAAATAAATAATAAAATTAAAAACATATTAATAGAACAATATAAAGCTACATGGCAAAACAGTCTCACTACCTCAAATAAAACCAGAACATATAGAATATTCAAAGAGAACATTGAACTCGAAAATACCTTACACTTTTGCTTCAGCGTTAGCGTAGCAGCCTTTTCAAAATCAGAACGGCCAACCATAACCTCCCAGTCGAAACAGGCAGATATGATGGCACCCCGTACATTGAAAGAAAATGCACAATATGTACAAATGACCAGGATGGAAGTGAAGAACATAATCTTCTATTTTGCCCCTACTTCTTAACACATAGATAACAGTATTAAGTCTATTCAACACACCAACTTCAAGCCTTACTATTAAATCAATTTTATCTACAACGTCAACACCACGCCTTAAAGAATTGTGCACATTAATAAATGTAATCCTCCAAAGTTTTAAACAACAGTAATGTCACACCACTCCACTACCATTGCATCTAGTCCATATAAACGGACTCCCAGAGCCTTTGATAATTTTTGCTTTGGCGGCTCTGGCAGTCCATATGCACCCCTTCATAAACATGGGTGCAGTTCAGCGCAGCAAATCCGTGCGCTTCACTAAACAGACGTCGTTCGAGACAAATTGAGGAAAATAATGAATAAACTTCATAAACATGTTAAATTTACCTGAATGGCAACCTACGGATGTCATCCTTTGCATGCACCCTATAAAAACACGACGATGTTTCAACACACTTTTCTCGCTGACATGTTTATGTTTAAATTTGAAACAGTGTATTCTGTATCGAATACCACATCGTTATCGACTTTATAGGCTGGAGCACATAACCCGACGTGCAAAATATTGGTTTACTGCGACCTAACCAATATTGGGTCAATTTTCCAATATGGCGGATACAGCGTACAAAACAAAACCTAACTCAATAAAATCAATTAGTTCTTGCTTTAATGGTACCATTTTGATGAGTTTGTGGTTTAGATAGGTAAACTTGTATGATTTCTTGCAGTTTCAGTGTTCCTTAACCATTGCATTGTTGATAACATTTTGCACCCATGGCCAAGAGAGAGCGCATTGCAACTATCAGCAACCCTTTGGGTTATTAAACTGATAGTTGAATTATTGCAACTACCATTGCATCCACTTACTATCATAAATGTGTTCTTGTCACATTATTTTCTTTCTTTTTTTTCCACCCCACATCTCATTAGCATCTATATTTCTAAATAGTTTTTGTAAACAGATTCTAAATTCTCATATTCTCTTGAGTGTGAATCCAATGTCTCCTGATCTTTATAAGTTTACAAATGACAACCATCCTCAATGTATTATATGTATGTTGCTGTTCCATATTGTTTTTTCCAGTAACGGACTCGGTCCCTTTATTTCTTTATTTAATACAATGTTTGTGATTTAACATAAAACAAACATGTCAACGTCAACATTTTGAAGGGAGGTAAAAATTCAACCTAACACAAGGCAGTTAAATACCATAATTTAACAAATAAAAGAGCACTTCAAAGAACATACTAAGCTTATTTTATAATAAAAAAAACTACCTGCTTACCTGGTACTATAACGGTAAGCTCAATCCCTTAGCTTAAAATCCGATAATTGCTGACACGCATTCCCATTGGCGCTCGATGGCAATGTTTTATTCATTTATTTATTGTTTTTATATTTTTTTAGTGACCCGTTGTTTATTATAATGTATATTCTATGTACATAGTCGAACTATCTTTTTTTAAGAAGACGTTGTGTCGGAAGATTTTTATTGATTTAGTATTATAATAAACAAAGGGTAACTAAAAAAAAAAATAAAAAAAAAAAAAAATAAATAAATAAAACATTGCCATCGAGCGCCTATGATTCAAACGATCATTTTTGTACTCGTCAGCCTAAACCACGAACGAAAAATAAATTGCTCCCGGAACGAGCTACATTCTACTATACTGCCAGTTCATATTTTTGTTTTGGCGCCTTTATTTAAATAATCCATTTTCCTAGAATCAAACTGTATTGTTGTCATCATCGGATAAAAATTAATAAAGTAAATAGAGCACATGTAAATACAAAGTACGCTACTTAGAAATACCGGTGTTAATAGCTACTCACAGCAATTGTTATTTTGTAAATATGCCTTCCTGACAATGTATAAAATTTGTAATGAAATTGCATTGTTTTGTATAGATTTATTGTTTATTGCGTGCTGTGTACACCTTACTCAAATGATTTATGATGTCGATGTATAACTATTGCATATATACATGTAAAGATATGTCACTCCCCCCTCCAAACGAACTTGTAAACATGGTAAGTGTTTAAACACCCCATTTAATAGTTCCCCTTTGTATCTTGTATTATAGTAACAATACCTAACACTTCTATAAGCTGTTTACATTATGGATGATATAACTGTTCCCAACTTGAACCGGACTATATTGTAAGAACTCTTTTTGTTATGTTGCCCTTATTGTATACCTTGTATACTTGGGTGTAAATAAAGAGTTGTTCTGTTCTGTTCAGCTGTATCGAACTTTGTGTAGCGAGAATAGTAATGATTATCGCTAATTGGTAAACAACTTTATTACCCATTGTTTGTATTGTGTTTTGCAGTGTTGTTGCAGATTATACAGCCACCACGCAGCGGATCCGGATCAAAGACAATAAACGAAATTAAAAGATGACGATGTGTGATCAACACCTGACTGATATACATTCTGCGAATTGATTACAAATTAAGAACATTTTTACACGTTTTTGCATGGCTGAGAATGACGCAACATAACACTTCTTTGCATCCTATTGTATTCAATCCAATTTAAATGAATAACACAATCAAATGCAAGGAAGATTATCATCAATACATATTTTATTCGGAATATTCTGTAACCGAATAAATGGTCTGCAAAATGATTTCACCATTCAGTCTACCAACAGTCTTTACTCAATTCGAATCGTTGCTTTCTTAATACCTATCGCATATCAATCAATTTATATATGTCATTAATAATGGTGTCTGAATGCTGAACATATGACTCAAATCTCTGGTGCATCTGACATCGCACTCAGCAACTGTAATAGCAGAATGTATAATTGACTTCGGAAACAAAACCTGGGAGAGATTATGTGTTATTCTGATGTCGGAAATGAATGATAAAATAGCCCACACCTACGCTTCTTCACAAACAATGTTTACCGTAACGAGATAAATGCAGATTAGGTTTATATAGAGTATTATAATACAAGCACATTTAGCAACATATGATAACAGCGCCCAATAAATGCTATAAAATGAAAATAATTACTTACTTACTTAGTACATGTAGTTATATAAATGCTTTTTTTGTCTTTTAAAGCGTGTATCTTGTTATCGAAGTACCTGTCGTTTGGTTTTCACTCGAAATTATATATTCTAACTTGAAACAATTTAGCAATCATGATTCCTATTTATTGATTAATTTAGGGTAATCAAGCAATTGTAATGTGAAATGGTACTATCACACAAAACTATGACTCACAGTTGCTGTTGAGGAACCTATTTTACCAACAAAACTGGTAAAAATATAAACGCAATGCTTACAAAGTCGTTCTTCAATGCATTGATTTCAAAACAGAACATAGTGATAACATTAGCCGCATCGATTGTATCAATATTTTGTTATATATTTTTGTTTAATGAATATGAAACCTCGTAAAACTAAAATGTGAGTGCTATCACAAATATATCCACATTTTTATCTATTGACATACTTCTCTTACAACTCCCGAAACGAGCATTAGTGAAAGTCATTATTTTCATTTATGACTACCTGCAACAATTTGAGCATTTATGACGCAAATTACGAATATGTGTCCTTTTTGATAACAATTCATTGTGTCCAAACTCCATTCGTGAAAGCCGCTTGCTTCACATATGCTTTATTATACAGACAGGCAGGCAGTCCGCAATGTGATATTGGGACCGCTTCTTGATGTTGACCACCATGACAATATCACTCCAAGTGATAAGCCTTTAGTTCATCTCATGTGTGAAACACAAATCATTTATATATATAGCAATAATATCATTGTAGAAACTTTATCCAAAAAAAAGTCTTGTTGACACTTACAAGCCTTTTATTTCTGTGACATGATTATCACATATTTATATTTTGATTTATTCCACAGTGAATCTACGTACATTTAGCTTATTGATATATGTCAACGGTTATCATATACACGTACTGTAAATGAGCACTGTTACATAATTATGTTTACGGTTTACGTTAAATCTTAACACTGCACGCTTCAAGTTTTTATTTAATTTACTTTTGTGCTAAATCACATTTAAAGGGACCTCCAGAAACTTCAAGAATATTAAACAATATTTGATATTTATTAATGCCTCTCTGGTTCTTTTATTTAAATATTAACCTCGCTACCATCACGTTTTTTGTTTTTCTCAATTGATTTATTTATTTGCTTGATCTTGTATTACTGAGGGTATGAAAAATATCGTACGAAGCTGGATAATGTTCTGAGACACGAGCAAAAAATTGACAAGTGGAGGTAGCATTACGCGCATGCATATTTGTTATATACATGTACTAAGTGCGTAGCTTAGTGGACATGCTGTTTGTGAACATGATGTTTGTGGACATGATGTTTGTGGACATGCTGTTTGTTGACATGCTGTTTGTGGACATGATGTTTGTGGACATGATGTTTGTGGACATGCTGTTTGTTGACATGATGTTTATGGATATGCTGTTTGTGGACATGATGTTGTCGTTAGCATGTCCCATGCTCACTTAAACTCACTTAATATTTTGGTGAGTTGGATATTTCCAGTTTGTTACAAACCCACAACATGTAGTTTTGTGCAACCAGTTGTGTTATGATTTTTAATTTTCATTTGAAAACAAATCTCATCCCCTGAATAGTTTTTAACAGTATTTTACAAGGATGCGCTATTTAATGCGCTATTTAATTTACGTTAACCTCATAAGAAAACACGTGTTGTATTTGAATGTCTTCTATGATGAAAACACTTATGTATGAATTATTCAATATTTTCGACTATGGAAGTGACGTGTTGCAGTCTTTTCTAATAATTATAGAAATAATCAAACTTATATAAGAAACGGAATTTTAAATTGCTACATATCATGTTTTAGACGATTGATTATAATTAAGACATATTAAGATTGAGTTAACTGAAAGTTATACGCTTTTAGTATAAGCCTTACAATGCGCTGGCGTAGTGAAGCAGGCATAATAATCAACGTACAGATGGTTGCACCGATGTAGCATCTATGTGACATCGTACAAAGACTTTAATCAAGGTTACATCTATGTTTCGATAAGTCATCTTATAATGGAATAATCTTTTATAGTATTTAATAATTATCACACATATGAATATGACCTTGTATAGTTTTGACAAATGTTGATTGTAGACTGTTTTTGAATTGTACATCATTAGACTGTAAATATATTTCGTCATACTCAAAAACCACATTTGTCACATTGGTAGCCGATCGTTTGATACGTACAGATCGTGGCTGATTGATATGTAATCCTATTTCTGTCCGCATGGTCTATTCTGGTTTCGTCCTTCGGTGCTTTATATTAATTGAAACCGATTAGACTTCTTACAACTGGGAGTTGTAATCCCATAGGTTAATCATCAAGTTGTCATCACATTTCATCGGGGTCTCTGATTTGCTCTATATTTACGAAATAATTATGGATCTAGAACTGAAATTGCGGCCTGTTAAACCATTGCTTTAAATGAGTTATTTTTCTTCTTTTCATACTATTTCTACTGCTATAACTGCTTCCCATGTCTGTTGCATCTATCGCAATTTCCGTCCCTGCTACTTATTTCGACGATGCCACTGCTGCTATGGTAACTGCTTGTGATCGATTCCATTGCTACTGCTACGTCTGACTTTGCGACGTTAGTCATTCATGACCGATGCAACTGTTACAACTACTACTACTACTACTACTACTACTACTACTACTACTACTACTACTACTACTACTACTACTACTACTACCACTAAAACTACTACTACTTCTACTACTACTATACTACTACTACTACTATACTACTACTACTGCTACTACTACTACTACTACTACTACTACTACTACTACTACTACTACTACTACTACTACTACTACTACTACTATTACTACTACTACTTCCTGCGCCAACAAACAATGATTTAGTAAAAAAAATTGTAATAACTAAAATATTTAGATTTATTTTGTAAAAAAAAACATTAAATACAAAACAATTTTATTTATTCAAATTTAATAACGTATAAGCCGACGATACATGTATACCTATTTAACATGCGTTTTAATCAATATGTTAATTTTAAAAATTTGTCCTTATGTTTATTTAAAAACAACTAGTGTAAAACATGTAGTTATAAGAAACTATTAACATTAATATACCAATCGAAACGCTCCATGTTTTATTTATTTTATTTCATTAATGATTGTACAATAGAACATTACAAACCTACATATCCGATAAAAATATTAATTAATGAATTAAAATGAAATAACTAATAAAATTCGTACTTTTTATAACAAAGACAAAACAAATAAATCTCAGCACATTATATTCTTAAACATTTTTAAAAAGAATATTCGAACATAAATCAATCTATTATGTACACACATCATACAATGAACTATTCACTAATTATAGGGGGACAAGTAGAACGTATTATGTTCATCGCAACAAAACATCTTTCTTAATCCTTTCCGGAATCTGTTGTCCATGCAACCATACAGGATTGGATTAACAATTGTATTCACAAAATAAAGTCTGAGGAAAAACATGAACCAAACCTTTTCTGTGTTACTTAACTGACGTAAGACACCCGTTGGATTCGCCACGAGACTTATTAAAACGAGGTAGCAAGAGGTTGTCAATATAAATATTGAACTTAAAATCAACATGATAAGCGTTTTAGTTCGTCTTGAGCGAAGCTTTAGTTTTATAACACTTTTTCGCAACACTTCCAACTCGTGTGACGTCACTGAAACACTGACGTCATCGTTGGAATGATGCTTTTTCTTCATGCATGTTTGCAGTGAACACAATTTACTGTTTCCTTTACACGAAATCTCGGTATCGATTTCAGAGATATTCTTCAAATTGCTCGGGGCATGACATTTGTGAAACGGTTTATTACGCATAGTCTGTTGACCCGCTGGAAAGCTGTTTCGGCGCACTCTTTTCAATAACAAATCGTCTGCTTTCGCATCCTGGTCATTACTAAGTAAATGTCCATTTTGATGTCCGTTTAGCTGACTAACCCCGTTCTCGGTAATTTCTGTGAGACGAATGGTGCCATTATACTCGCTATAGTTAAGTATACCTGTTACAAGCGTCTTTCCGGTGCGCACATTAAACACAGTTGTTATCATTATAACGAGCGCCATGGGTCCAACCAAGCCACATTCTATGAATAGAAATGGTTGGTTTCCATTCGCAAACATGTCCGACTTTTCGCAGATGGAAACATTTGTCGTGACGTTTCTGTCCTCGTAGGCGTACGACTGTTTGCCCCAAAAGATCACTATTGGAGATGCTAATAATGTGGATATGGCTACACTGGCTATACAAAGACGAGCTGCCACGTTTGTTGGAATTTGCCATGACAAAGGTTGACATATTTTTCGGTTTCGGTCATATGCGAGGATGAGCAAAAGGAGACCAGAAGCCCAGACGGTGAATACATTGAAAAACGATTTAGCTTTGCACAAGCCGTCCGAATCGTATGTATACCAGCCAACATGCGACAAAATTTCTCCCGGAAGTGTCGTAATGGAACTTATGAGATCAATGCATGCCATGTATAAAACAAAGCATCGGAAGTTGCTCACTTTGTACCAGTTATAATAGACGATTATAATCAGAATATTCCCGACTATTCCACAAGTAATCTCCACAAATAGCAAACACGTTACTGGGAGGAGCACTAGTTGTAAGTCCTTAGACAATTGTTCAGCGGTTAGAGTAACATTAGAAATATGTGTCTCGTTTTCCATTGAATTGTATTAGAGGTAAACACAATTTTGAAGTTCAAATCTTTTCTTACAGATCAGTTAAATCCAAACGTTATTATAGCTGCGTTAGTCCAGCATTGATATCACGTATAACGCATCATAATCCCAATTATCATAACTACATGAGTTCAACGCGATAATATTCATTTAAGATGTAAACCGCATTTTCTTCACAATCATTCCAGTCCTTTTAAGTTTATATATCAAGTTAAGACTATTGTTAAATACAATGTGTGTGTTTTTTCAAACGATTCAAAGCAACTCGCATGTTCCTGCAAAATGCCGTTTATAATACCAACAAATATCAAATGACGACAATTAGTTGAATTGTTTTAGTTTGCTCACTGTTAATTCTCAAGTATTATAGGTGCGTGTTGGAATTCATTCACGTACACAACAACCACACGCGACAGTATAATTCCATGATAAAACACAGCACCGTAAGAGTTTGAAAAACGATAATGACAACTATAACCGCACGCCGAAAACAAAACTCACTAGTTCACGTGACCGCTACGCGTATACTGACAGCCTCACGAGATTTCTCTTAGATGTCGGATAATTGCCAATACCAGTTAGTAGCAGCCACAGGTCTAACACGCGCAAAGAAGTGTTTAAAATGACCGATGTTGTCGGTAAACTTTTGCTAATGAAACATACTCTAGATTAAAAGCATCACGTATTCCCAATTACTGGTTCAAAACTTTACAGTGACGTTAAAAATTTCGTAAG
Organism: Dreissena polymorpha; assembly: GCF_020536995.1. Taxonomy (NCBI): domain Eukaryota; kingdom Metazoa; phylum Mollusca; class Bivalvia; order Myida; family Dreissenidae; genus Dreissena; species Dreissena polymorpha. The sequence goes on along the minus strand of NC_068362.1, from coordinate 97,933,267 downwards.
CATTCAGTTATAGCTAGATTTAAACAACAACAACAACAACAACATATATTTACAATAATTGTATTAAATAACAATAAATATTCCTTTAAGAATTAATAATTCAAGGTATGGTTATTTTGAACACACACGTTTAAAAAGAAAAGAAAAACTCACGAAAGTACCTTCTTAGTGTATTTCAAAATATTATGTGAAGACCTGTTCTTTTTGTAAATTTTATTTTTGACTTCAACATCGGCCAGAGAACTCAACTCGATCAATAAACAAGCGCGTGGTGTTTTCTTTTTTATAACTTTATGGGGATGATAAGGGAAAGTCACATGTTAACAATTTCTTACAAACTAAAACCCGGAAACGATAAACAAAAAATAATGTTTTTTATGAATATGTTTAATACAATTAGACGAAAAACTATATTGTCTTATAAAACGAGAAACTTGAAAAAAATGCAATAAGCTTGCATGAAATATTAACCATTCGATATACATAACCATTGTCTCATTAACATTTTGTTGTCTAGAGGAAAATGCGATTATTATACAATTGAACAAAAGCGTTTAGTGAGCAGTGCCAAATGAAGCAGAGTATGAATCAAAAGAACAAGAATCGCAGAATATCTAAGTATCTTCATTGTTTGTGTAAATTTTACCTATTTACTATTTGTTATTGTGCTTAACACAGCGTGTTTTATTGCAGCTTATTTTGAGTTATTCAGTAGAATGCTAGACACAATTAACGTACATTTCATGCCAATAGCATAATTTTATTATGAATTTCCTTGTTAGTAACATTGAAAACTGTGTCGTGTACATCTGCTATTTCTTTCTTCCTGGTGTAATTCACGAATAATTGCAACACAAAAAATACTTTCATAAATAAAAAAATATCATAATTGCGCTAATACACCTTTCCTCATGCCTTTATCATTAAACATGGTCTTAATACACAGTATTAATTTCAATGACATGAAAACTTTTATTCCGCAACGGAAGAAAACATGTTGCAACAAATCTTCAGAACCCTTGACCTTGCAATTTTTCGATATGATACATTTTTTAAATATAATATATATAATTTAGCCTCAAATGTATCAATATGGTGTGGATAACATGTTATGAAATCTCTTAAATGAGCTTAAGTTCGAGGAGTTTCCTTAACGTTGAAGCGTCGTGTCAAACAACTTTATGGAAGTGCACATGTTCAACAAGCAGCTTTCAACAATTTAATCATACAAAGAACGCCGTTCAGTCTCCTTTACAACACAAAATCAAATAATGGCTAAAAGTAAAATATTGACCGATTATTCTTTTATCTGTTTTATCTTTTGTTTGTCTGTCTGGTGTGGTGACTTGCGAAAAGCAAAGTAATACAGAACGTGGGTCAACTCTGATGATGGTACATATTGTATTGTGTCGCAATGGTTGAATTCAACGTATTATGTTCATGTAAGTTGTTTTGCCTTTTATTTTAACTGTGTCATTTCATGGATGATCATCATAATTTTATTTGGAAGAAGATATAGTTTGAAACTATTTTTATAGCTCGATTGCATTATAAGTTCTAACTACTTATTTGAAACGCTCTCTCGAATCCGTTTCCTGGGCATTGGACCAGTATTTTGGGAGAGTTCTAAAGAACTCTCCAACAGTGGTTTTCGAACCCGTGACCTCAAGGACGCTAGGCGGACACCATATCCATTACACCAAGGTGACCTTACATTAAGATACAGCTATCTTAAAAGGTATCTGTAATTTAACATGTTTAATTTAGAAACGCAAGCAATTAGTAGTTGCATGTCAACAACAATAAATTTAAGGTCGTTTTAATTATAGAAGTTATCAGAAGAACACATTCTAATGAAGTTAACTGCATTTCTAATATGATTCTTTCTGATTGTTTTATATACAAAAGAAATTCAACAACATAATCATCCAAATAACACAGGAGAGGCATAAAAAAATTCTGCCATTCTGTCAGCTTTAATAACTGAAGGCCTATCCTCAACATCCTTAGTCGTCCAACCACTGTCGGTACGTTCAGTCAAATACATGAAGTCAGATGATTGTATAAGGATATATAATGTTTTGACTTTGATTTGCAAATGTATGTATTTGTTTGTATGTTCTGTTGATCAGCATGCTTAATCAAGATCGAAATACTATCTACTTACCTGCATCAAAAGCATA